>NC_085137.1:310152974-310197140 GCF_035046485.1 Aedes albopictus | reverse complement strand
ATACTATGTATCTCGCCTTGTGTAGGGTGAAGTGGGCCACGAAAACTAACTGTATCGAAGAACAAGTGTCCAGTCCATACGACGGACTTAATAAGCGTTTTTCCAGAACTTTCAGAACACAACAAAATAGCTACGATATTCTTTATTTTATTTGGAATTCTATGTCTAAAACCGGAAATCTGCGTATCAAAAAGAACTTGTACTGCTGCAGGACCAACATTCCAATGGAGTCACGCAGATGTGATTGGATACTAAGTCTGCCTTGGGCGAGTGAATGTATAATCAAATCTTTCCCATCCAGTCAAATCACGTTGGGGATCTAGTCAATAAGCACAATTATTGTTGCCTTAAAATAGGAGATCGCCACACCAAGGATGCCTGTTCGTTGATTCCTAGTAAAGTCAGCTGATCTGGTGGTGTTGGAGTAAAAATTTCGGGTGGTGAATGATACCACTAGTTTACAGCATTTTTGAACTCGATAAGCTGATGATCGTTTTTGGTGTAGAATCATGCCCTGAGTTCGAAAACGCGAAGGAAAAAAAATACAGTAGAGCGGAATTTTTTTCGACTTTCCATACAAGGTTGATGATTTGAAATCGATTTTTGTTCTATTTTAAAGAAAAGTCGTTCACTTCACACATCTCATTCTCCGTAGTCAATGCTACGATTGAGCTGAAATTTTTACTGTAACTCGCCTACATATGATTTGTCAAATAAACGCTGAGAAAGAATTTTTAAATTGTTTTTTTCTTATTGAAAAAAATACATTTCTTCATATGGTCGGCGTCAAGTCAGAGGGGACCAAGTAACAAAATTGACCAAAAATAGATTTTTAGGGCATTTGGCTAAGAATTACTTAAGCTACTTGGAACATTCACCCAATTTTCTTAATGTTACAATTAACGAGAGTTATAACACAATTTTCTTTTGATTGAACTGAAAAAATCGATAATAGTGTGCAGTCGGAGTGGACCAAATGCTTGATGTCAAGACAGTTGAAAAAATATGTATTGATTAAAATCCAAGAAATAAAATAGTTTATCATCAAAATGTGATACGTTTCCAAATCGTATGATTCCCTAACGCATTTTCTGATGATTATTGATCAAGAAAGCACTTGAAATTCCACTTTATTATGGCCAATATCGTATTTTACAGATCATCGTGTTGAAGCATATTGTGGCATTTCGCGTGCAGACAGAGTGGACCATGTGTCTCTAAGAAAAATGGTTGAAATTACCTTATGCTTCGTAATCTTTTCCAAATTAAAATATGTTCGTTTAGTAGCTGTTGGGCATCATAATGAAATGCACCAATACTCGTTTCATGAAGAAATTTATTTTACAGATTATTTAAGAATTGTGTACTTGGTTCACTCTGTCTGAACGATTTTTTGATAAATGTCAGTCCTCTGAATAAATTATTATAAGCTGTGTAACTACAATATTTCAAAAACGTACCGTACTATGAAAATACATTCAAAAGTGGTTAACTGTTGAATGTTCAAGTTGGGAATTCTTAAATAGCTCATTAATAGACTACCCTTCATGTGATATTAAACTGTTGTATTTGGTCCACTCTGACTGAACATAAAAATTGAAAATGGTAATCAACAGTGTAATAGCAGAAAAGAAATATCAAATTCCAAACTTCCTACTCGCAGTATACACCACTCCTATTAACTGTTGTCCTACTTGTGCATTATTTTTTTCTTCAAATATGTAAAAACTTGAGTGTGAACTGTAGTTGGTTGAAGATTTTCCATAAACCGTTCAGTCAGAGTGGACTAAGTACAATCAATTTCTTAGCAATATCTCGGTTTCAAGCTTTATTTTACGTTTTTTCGCGATCAATACAGAGCGATGCTGTGATGAATAGTCATTAAGAATTATGGCATAAATTTGGGAACATTTGTTGAAAAACTCAAAATTCATAGAGTTGCAAACTTTAAAGTCGTTTTTCTAGAAATTAAGTAAAAGACACTTGGTTCTCTTTGACTTAACGCCGACCATATATTTTTGAAAAATTTTTAAAATTTAAGGAGATCGTCCCCAAAACTCGCCAATATCTTGAATTTCATCAATCTGACGCAAAACCTGAATTCAGATGATCGAATGGTATTATATTCAGCTTTAAATTTATGGAAAAAGATTTAAAATTGGTTGATCAAAACGCAAGATGTTTGAATTTAATTAAATACCATATTTTAAAAAGTTGTAAAACTCGATATTGAGCTAAAACGCAAAAACTGTTTTACTTTAAATTTTTTGAAGCACGGTTTCGAAATCAGCGCTATATTATGCTTCAAAAATTTTGGTCGTTGACAGAAGTTCACGACTTTCGTTTTATTTTGTAAACTAGTGTACTCAAGTTTAAGCATTTACAGACTTTTCGTAATGACTACATTGATTAAATTACTAAAATCTCAACTTTATTGGGTATGAAGAATATTTGAGGATATTCGTTCATTCAACAAGCTGAGAAGTAGTTTTTGTCCCGGTAGCATCCCTTGCACCACCCGACCTTTAACCCCACCTTACCCTATAATTTCTTCGGTGCTATCTAACCGAATGATGTGATTGGTGGCCTTGCCTATTTCCACACCACACTACACCACGCTATTAGGTACTGATCCGATGGTGTTGCTGCCGTTGCTGTTGCTATTGCTGGAGAGGAATCCTCGGTTCGGCTCATCGCCGGACGAAAAAACAAAAACCGCGGATTAGTAGAGTAAATATTAGCTTTGTCGGGTTGTCGCCGCTGCTGTTGTAGAGATATGGCTATGAGTAGCACTGCAGCATGAACATACCCTAGCCGTAGCCAGCTACTACAAATGAGTCCGACCGAAGGCGTGAAAATCGCGCGTGCACGCTTCGGCAATAACCGAGCGACGAGAAGAGGCGTCACAAAACGGCATCCGCGGCAAAAACGAAATTTAAATTCGATAAAAATGTGTGTTAGAAAAATATTGTTTTTAGATTTATTTCAATTTTCCGCACGCTTCGTCACACGCTGGGCTGGGGGTTTTCCTTTCAAGTCGTCTTCTCGAATGGAAACCATATGCGCGGGAGTGCGCTCTACTCTTACTGTATGTAGGTTTAGGCAGACGATGATGGAATGGGTTGTGGGTGGGTTATACCTAAAGGAAAGGAGGATGGACGAGGTCATGGTTCGGATCGTGACCGATGTCGTTGTTGTATTTAAAGTTTTCAACATCTGGAGCACAGAAGTTATTGAAAACAATGAATAAGGATAAATTTGAAAAAAGTCTTGTGATGTCTTTATTCTATCTGTATAAAAAGCTTTAGTAATAGGATTAATATCTAAAATTACCGGAGGTTTGGACCCCCTCCGAGAGCCATATTGAAGGATTTTTTTATTTAATGTTAGAGCGCTGCTTCACGGTTTAAGGTCAAAGTGTTTATGGGAAACTGATGGGTCTTCTCCAGTCTAGTTTCATTGATCTGTATTCTTTAAAAATTTCTCGGGTGATTTTTTGATTTTTTGGGACCTTTTTTGGTTTTTGTTCTGGGAGCTTCGTCAGTCATTCCGTTGGATTTTTGTTTCGTGAATTTCTATGGACATTTCCTCTTCGATTCTCTAGGCAATTCTTAAAAAAAAAAGACACAGACACGTTTAATGCTTCCAGTGAGCTATTTGCTCTTTGAAGGAAGCACGACACTAGACAACGGACTAGCATGCAACGCCCAGTGGCACAGCCGAAAACTTTTCCTAACAGCTGCGGCGGGAATCGAACCCACGCTTTTTAGCACGATGCGATTAAAGGCTTGGTGACCTTAGCCGCATGACCACGAAGCCACACAAAATTTCCGCGGAATAGTCTTTAAAAATTTAGTTCAGCAATTATTTTCCAATATTTTTTCTGCATTTCTTTTGGAAATTGTTTCGATTAGTCTCTCCGATATTTCATGAAAATTCTTTCGATAATTTCTTCTAATTTTCTTATTTTTTTTGGGAATTGTTGGAAAATTCTTAAAAAACTTCTTCGGAAACTTTTTTGTTTTTTTTATTGATTTGTTCAGTTTCTCTGGAGATGCTTCTGCAATTCTTCTATCTTTTTGGCATTTCAAATTTCATCAGTAGTTCCTTCGAAAATTCTCTTGCGAGCTTTTCGGCCAATTTCTTATTTTTTTCTGCTGTTTTGGGAAATTCCTTAAGTAATTATTGTAAAAATCGCCTATTACTATTCCAAAATTTCCAAAGAAATTAGGTAAGAAATTTTTCAAAACAACGTCCGAAGAGATTTCTGAAGCATTTGTGAAAAAAAATCATGAAAATTACAATTTACATTCATGACATGGAAAATTTCCATCTGAATTGCCAAAGGAGTTTCCTAAGAAGTTTTCGAACAAAATTTAATAGGAATTTTAAAAAATTCATAAGGATTGCCGTAGAACTTGACATAGATATTTCCGCAGAAAAAAATGCCGATCGGATTCCCAAAGAAATTCTTGAACAAATGAAAAAAAAACAAAATATCGATGGAATTTACAAGGGGATTGCCAAAGAAATTCTCAAAGAAGTTACCGTTAGAATTCTCAATGAAATTTCCCAAGAAATTTCAGCTGCCATTTAAATGAAATTCTCAATGAAATGGTTGTAGAGGAAATTCCCAGAGAATTTCCAGAACAAACTTCAATGGATTTACGGAGGAAGCTTTAGAAGACTTTCCTAAAGAATGCTGATACCGAAGCAATATACAAAGGAATAACTAAAGAAATAGCTAAAAGATTTCCAAAGAAATTCCAAAAAGAATTAATGGAAAAATTCCAGAAAAAAATCTGAAAGAATTCACAAAACAATTATCAAAGAAAATTTCGAAGAAATTGTCGAATGAATCATCTAAGGAACTGCTAAAGGAATTGTAAAGATTAAGATGAAACTTTCAGATTCAAAATTCGAATGAATTCGAAAATAAATTTCTGATAAATTTAAAAGAATTTCTGAAAGTATCAACAACCTGTTGTTGAAATTTCCGAAGCAGTCCTTAAAGGAATTGACAATTAACAAATGTATGTTCAACGAAATTGTCGAATAAATTTCCAATAAAATTTCCGATGGAATTCCCTAAGAAATCTCTGAAATAAAAGCGAAACATCGGAAAAGATTGAATAGCTGTACTTGTTTTTTTTTTTTTCAAGACTGAAAAGGCCATTTTATAGTTGAAGAGCTTTCAGCTAACGCTGAATCGAACAGAATGAGTGAATCAGCAGCACATTTAGTTTGTATGGTAGGGCACGATTCTCTTACACGAAAGACTAGAGCAACTCAATGGAAAAGTGTTTGATTGACTCTCAGTTGCCTACTTACGTCGCGATGAATTTATATGTTTGTATTCTTCAAGGGGTGTACCTGCAAGAGACAAAGAAGAAAAATAAATTATTTTTATTCAAATGTTTGTTGATTTATCAGCAATGTTGTATTACAAACGGCATCCAAAATAAGTAGTATCCTCCGGAAAAAAATCATGAAGAATTTTTGAAATGATACTCAAAGGCATCTATTCGATGACCTAGATTGCTGATGCTGAGCAAATCTGATGGTTCCATTCTGGGAAGGAATTTAGTATTCTGAACATGAGAATTACACGGATATTTTTTGACATTTTCATATTTCTAATGGAATTCTGAATCCAATATTTGAAAATTCTTGCAGAGTTCATAAGTCCATGTTAATATGACGAATAATCCAATTGTATTCAAACATAATGATTTTACGCTGGATTCTTATAATTTAATGATGTTGTTCCATAGCTACGCTGAAATATTGAAATTGTTGCTTCCAAAAAAACGTCCTACAGCCTAATGAATTGAGAATTATCAGTTTACTTCTTTCCAAAAAAATTCAACATCTACAGGGGATGGAAAAAATGATCGGGACAGCAAAATTTTCAATTAAAAAAAAAATGTCCAATTAGCCGTAACTTTACGAAAAGTACATCAAATGTTTTCAAATTTTTACTGTAAGTTGATCAACTAGTTGTGTATTAGTGGACAAAATTTGGAAAAGATCGGGCTATTGTGCACGAAGTTATAAGCATTTTAGAAAAATGTAGAATTCGACACCAACATTTCAAAAGGGCGTAACTGCTTTTGGAATCATCACCTTCTTTTAAATCTGTGGATCATGTGTTATGATTTCCATGTTTTTCACAACAAGTACCAGATGGGAAAAACTCTCCTCTTTCCGACAACCACGGTGGTTTGAGTATAAGGGAGGCAGTACGACCTACAGCTTTGAAAGAAGGTATTACTTCCAAATGCAGTTACGCCCTTTTGAAATGTTGGTGCCGAATTATCCGATAGCCAACTTTGAGCTGTTACATCTCCGGATTCAATGAACCGAATGCAATGAAATTTTGTCCATTTATGACTTATATAATGAGTTCTGAAAAACGTTTGACTCAACAATTATTAACATGAGGAAAAGTTATAGCAATTTCATTATTATTATGATTTTTTAGTAAATTGGTCAATTTTTAATATGTATCCCATTACTTTCTCAATGAATTGCCGCCTATGTTGTTCCTTTTTTTTCTCAACATATCTGATTTTAAGACACTTAAAAGGAAATTAAAAGAACTATATATAGCATCTTAAATTTTGAAACGATGTTGAAATTTAAGAAAATTTGGTGTTTCATTAGAAAAATAATCTAATCGTAATAATTCCGTGTTAAGAATTTTAAGTTAAGTCAAAAGTTTTTCAAAGCTCATTATATAAGTCATAAATGGTCAAAATTTCATTGCATTCGGTTCATTAAATCCGGAGAAATAATAGCTCAAAGGTGGCAATCGCATAATTATACCTTTTTCTAAAAATTTTATAACTTCGTGCAGAATAGTCCGATCTTTTCCAAATTTTGTTCACTGATACACAACTAGTTGGTTTTAAAATATTTGATGCACTTTTACAGTTACAGCTATTTGATTTATTTAAGAAGGGAGAGTTTTGCCTGTTCGATAATAATGGCGCTGTCAATTTACCTATTCCATCATTCTATGTCCTCTAAATGTGAATACTAATGATGAATGTTAATCATACACCCGTTGCGTTACTTTAGGTTTCACAATTATTAAATTTCTCAAAATTTTACAAAATGTATAATTTATTACGTTTATGCGAGTTGAACTATAATCGATAGGTTCACTTTTGTTCCACTCGAAAATTCTGGTACTTCTGGGTTGAAGCCTTATGTCGTGGTAAAGTTGAGATCTAAATATCTATGAGAAGGCGATATTCGTTGAGAAAATTCTTAAAGAATTCCGAAAGAAATTACTAAAGAAACTACAGGAGCAATTCTGGGTGAATTCCGGGGAAAACATGATATTGTTTTGCCTTTCTCGTGCACTAAGTGTACTGGAAAGGCTATATGTTCACTCTAAAAACGATTTTTCGAAAAAAGGATCGGAGGATCAAGTCGCATATAACAATCAACTCAATTCGACGGATTGAAATGATGTCTGTATGTATGTGTGTATGTATGTATGTCTGTGCGCAAAATAAGTTCACTCATTTTTAAAGGCATTTCCCATTGGCCGATTTCACGGATCATAGCTCGAATCGAACCGGAATTTTACCAGCACCGGTAGAACTGGCCGTATATAAAACTGAATCAAGCCCCATCATGCGACACATCAAATTGCGGCGATTTTTGTAACCTTTAGCATGGTTGATAAATTTTGTGCGGAAATCAACACTGGCGACCAGAAATTCCACGATGTCGGTCCATAATTCAAGATGGCATCTGTTTGACGGAGTTTTATCCCTAAAACAAAACCATGCAATTTGGGTATATTGGGTAATGGGGAAGATTACAGGAGTCCATAAATGACGATTAGAATACATATCCAAGATGGCGGCCTAAAATCCAAGATGGCAGCTTCAAATTTAAGATGGCGGCTGTTTAATGGAGCTTTATGCCCTAAAACCGCGCAGTATGGGTATATTTGAAACGAGGAAGAAGTCTGGCCTTTAAAAATGGCGACCAGAATATCCGAGATATTGGTCTTAAATCCAAAATGACGGTTCCAAATTCTAGATGGTGGTTGTTTGATGGTGTTTTAGACTTAAGAACCATACACAATGGGTATATTTGGCATAGGGAATATGTCTGGAGGTTCGATTGCGTTTTGCAATAGCATTAGCGGGTCTCCAGTTAGCCTAGTGATTAGGGCTATGGATCGGCAATCCGGAGACGGCGGGTTCGGTTCCCGTTCCAGTCGGGAAAATTTCTCGACTCCCTAGGCATAGTGTATCATTGTACTTGCATCACAATATACAAACTCATGCAATGGCAGGCAAAGAAAGCCTTTCAATGAATAACTGTGGAAGTGCTCAAAGAACACTAAATTGAAGCGAGGCAGTCCAAGTCCCAGTAGGGACGTCGAACCATAAAGAAGAAGAAGAAGAAGAAGAAGAAGAAGATTAGCATTAGCATTGAGCGAGTCGCACAAATTCGTAGGTGGTACAGTCCTAGACCGCTGTTATGAGGGTTGCCTCCTTCCCGTCCGAACCAAAGCACAAAGATTTGGGACTAATCTCTGACTCTTAGACAAGACTGACGCAATCCTACAATGGTCGAGCACCGTCCTGGTCACGTCCTTGCGACTGCTGAGGAATGGGAAAGGATGGTTAGTTTTGGACACCTATGAAAAATGTAGACAACTCTACGATCTCTCAGGCCTAGGTGTCACGGGAATTAAGGTGTTGTTAGTGGAAGGGTAAACTCCAAAGGATACGCTTGGTTAACGTTCAAGCACACCATTGTTAGACTGCTTCGAATCAGTTGGCTGCCCAATTCATCCTGGTTTCCTCGTCATCTTGTTGGCATTTGGTTGAATTACTAGATTCTTCGGTTGATAATCTGAAATATAAAATAGGCACGAGAAAAGCTCCTTCATCGCTAGGATGATTAATAAGGTTTTTTTTGGCAGGAATTACAACAAGCATTTTTGCACAAATTTCTGCCTTATGGAAATCCCTGGAGCCTAAAAGAGTTTGTGCAGAAATCACTATAAGAATTATTGAATAAAGTTGTGAATTTACTCAAAAATCTCCCGAAAAATCCTTGCGTTATAAATATCTCATTGAATAAAGTGATAAGATAAATGTATATCCGCAAGGAATCCAAGAACGCGACTACTAGAACATTTCATCAATGTCTATACGACTTCATCGATTCCTAGTAAGTTCAATGTTTGGTAGGGTTGCTGGTGAAAGAATACAAAAAAGCTTAGATAATTTCTAGGCAGAATCGTTTGGTGAGTGCGTTGTTTAGTAGCAGTTTTGAAAATGTCAAAATTTTCGATAACTCAAATTGCTTATTTTTTTAGAGAAACATGTTACCATTAAGCTTCACCAACCTATAGTAGTCCAAAAATAGACACCAAAAAAAAAAAAACCAATGACTATTCTTGCAGGGATGGGTGATATTCGCTTTTTTAATGTCTAAGACACGTGGAAATCATGATACTTAACAGCAATGTTTGGGAGCAAGTGATTTTGTAAAAAAAATGCAGTCAGATATCTAACAAATAAAAATAATACCCACTTGTAGAAACCAGTCAAGGTATCACGCAATAAACAATGTAGTATTTTACGACGACCACTATCCATTAAAAGTGCACCTCCTTATCGAGCAAACAACTACTTAGTCCAGATTACACAGCACGCTTATTGTCGCTCAGAAGAACTATTTGATCTGGTCTTGGATTGGAGCTAGTACGATCCTCGGGTGCCCTACTAAGTACTCGCAACTGTGCCACTTCCCACACTTATTCGCGTCCAGCATCTGCCAGCAGCAGCAGCAGCGCACACGACACGACTAAACCGAGGGGAAAATCTTTACGCTCCGAGTCTGAGCAAATATCAATTTGTCGTGGAGTGGATTTGTGCCGGTTGGTGGACGGATGATTAGAAGGGGAAGAGCCTGTGCCAAGAGCTGGGAACGCAATCCCTAATGCATTCGGTAAATAGTGGCGAAACATCAAGAGATATATCGGTGCCACCGGGTCGCCACTACTGTCGGAAGGTGTCGAACCGAAGCCAAGTATCTGTGGTGTTCTCTAACTCGAACCGGGTAGAAACATCGAAGTCACTGAGTAAATTTGCTAATCTCCTCTTCGAAGACTCCCCGAAGTGGGAAACTGTCGCTCAAGTATGAATAAGTCAGCGGAAAAGTTTTCCGAAGTGGAAACACTGTTGACTTGCTTTCCAGTTTGTTTGACTGTAAAGTTTCAGCTGAAAATTGGCACGGCATCGATTTGCATTATCAACTGGTTTTATGGGGATGAAAATGACTGCCGAGGAAAGTTCATGGAAGCACTTTCCGCTCAATTAAGTAGACAGGACCCCCCACAAGGGTGCAACTTCGCTGAACTGCATGCAAACATGAAAGCGTGTGCATCACCTCATTCATAGATGAAGTTATCGGATTACAGGGCTGTCGCAGAATGTTCAAAATTTTATCTCTTAAAAAAATGTTACTAGATTTTCCCATGGGGGCAACGGGGGCCAGTCCGCAATTTACGTAAAATCGCCACAAAATGTCTTAATTTACAACAATTGTAAAAGCCCTGCTTTCCCTGGAAATCCGCGAAGAGCACCAAGCCACACACCAGATAATAATCGACTTAATCACGAACCGACCTGTGATGACAATAATGTGATAAATGCTGGTCCTGGGCGAGCATCGTCCGTCCATCCAGCACCACCACCATCATCACCGGTCATCAACGGCGGACGGTAGTAATTTTCCCTTCTAGGGTGTGAGGGCAAATCGAAATCAATTCAGCTGCCAATAAATCATCATCATTATCATCGTTATTGCTCCCAGCCGATGTTGTTGTCGTAGCCATCGCTAATTCGAAGATTCGATGATTTATGGCAATTACTACAAGAGAGGGGACGCATCGATGCGTGAACGAACAGTTTTCCCAATGTGCTCCCGGATTGGAGTCGACGATTGATTCCGTGAAATTCTTCCGATGTGATAGGAGATCTCCAATGAACGAGATTAACCCATCATATTATTGTATCAGTCTGTTCAATTAACTTCAATCAGTGATGGCTTGCGGCGCCAGCACTGACGTATTTGTGCCAAGAAATCGAGGGGCACGTCCGTATCTTAGATATATGATGAAATTTTGATTCCAGAACCGTATTGCAAACCCTTCTAAACATTTGTTTTTACGCCAATGGAAGCCCATCAATTCTGTTCTTCGAATCACCGGATCGGATTCGTAAATTTCAATTTCAATAGGTCATAAATTATTGGAAACTGCTTCGCTCTGCCGTGCTGAAGTTTTGCCAAGTCGCGAAATGCTTTGTTTAGTCTATGAATTATTTGCAAATCATTGACTTTAGTCTCTGGTGCCAGTGGTGTGCAGCGCCAATTGTTGGCAACGGAAATGCATTCATCGATTGCTGTCGTTGTTCGCCGGACGAAGACTTGCACTTTCAGTTAGGAGCGCTCGATGCCAACGGCAAACAATTTGAAATGGAGCCAATAGTGCAGAGGTTTTCAATCTCTTTAGTGCGGTCCACAATTTTTGGATGCATGGCAACTTACCTCCATTTTTTTTTTGCAGGAAATAAAACAAAAAGTATGATTAACGTAAACAACAAAGAGGACTCAAGAAACACATTTTGAAGGAATAAAGATATAACCTTATGATCCCGTTAAACTTTCTGCAAAAAAAAATACAATACGACTTACAATTGGCAATCCGCGAACCGAATCGAACCTATACCACTCCATACAACTTCCTACCAACTCACAAAAATGCAATTGGGGTTCATAATATGTCTTGAAGGAGCGAATGCATTATCAATTCCTTGCTCTCTGGCACATTTGACCTGCATTCTGCTGTAGCGGCTACGACGTTTTTCAAGCGCGAACTAATATAAAATTCGTTCCACAGAATAGAGAAATTTTAAGTGAAAAACAAGTTTCGCCACCAATGATTGGAAACCACTACAGTAAATAGTGTTTAGTTGCATAGCTTAGTACAACGACGGCGATGCGTGTTCAAAGCTATGGGCGACGGACGACGATGGACGTTACTGCCCTGTCGATGTGGAAGACGATGATGTACTAACCTCGACTCGACTAGCCGGTGTAGATGTTTAATTGTCGGTCAACAGTGCAAAGTTTACATTACAGCTCTCTTGATTGCAACGCCACGCAACGCAACGCAACAGCTAGCGGACATCTAACGCCTATATTCTATTTATGGATCTCGGATAGGGTTGGTTTGTTGATTTTCGTTTCAAATTGGTTTGATTGATGCGGAAGGATGATCTAGATTTGAAGTGCTTATTTACCGGAGCGGTCTTTGATGAATTTGATCAGCGATTTGGAATTTGTAGAAGCTGGAAAATCTTCATCCAATTCTGATCGCTTGAGCAAAAACGAAAATTTCCACTGTTTATAAGACTCTTGAACATGGAAACATTTGTGGCTTGACATGGAATATACGAATGCTTATATGATCGGTTGGCAAGGGAAGCTTTCAGACGGTAGTTAAAAATCAATTGATCTAAAAACGCTAAGCAAAAAACAATCTAGTTTGTTTCAGTTGATACGTTACGCCAAAATGTAACAGGTTTAAAAGTCCTTCGAATGAGTGTAATCAGTTTCGTACCTTTTAATTACGCCCTATGTTGCTTATCCTTTGACAGATACGCGTATTTCCACAAGTGGATAACTGACACTGAGGAAGATTTCAAGTGGTAGTCGAAATACGCGTGTCTGTCAAAGGATAAGCAACATAGGGCGGAATTAAAAGGTACGAAACTGATTACACTCATTCGAAGAGGGTATTCTGCTTAGAGGGTTCGAAAAGTCGGTACAAGGTTTAAAAGTGTTCTCTGAAGTCCATAGAAGTGGTTTTGCCTGAATAGCCGTGTATTTTTTTTGTTTTCAAAATTTATTGACGGTGTAGATTTTAGGTTTAAATGTTGTTTCTATTTTGGGAGTCTTGGGCGTCCCATTTGTATGACAAATATTTTATCTTTATTCAATGATGCAAACAATCAACATAATGTTCGTTTTTGACTCTGTTGATTCCGCAGAGTTTTCTATATTTTGTCTTTCATACGAAAAAGAAACATACTTTGTAAACTTATAATATTTTTGTTTATAATTTTCGTATTTACCCACGGCACAATATGTTCAGAGCCGTAGTGTGCGGTTGGCCCAGCCACTTGTCATCCGAATACTACCCCACAGTAAAAAAGCGAGCCAACATCTCTGACCCCCATTGTGCGTTGAACCCCATTTTGACAGCAAAAGTTTGTAAACAGTACACTTTTCTGGACCAACTCTTGAAAAGCGCGTAATATTTTCCACAACAAAAAAGAACATTTTCGAAAATACTAGGAGAATCATGAAAAAATCTAATTCTCTTAGCTGAAATATGTTACAATAAATAAAAACGTGTTCAAATTAGGCCGCAATTGGGGATGCAAAGAACTTTTTTGTTAAAGAAAAATATCATTCGTAAACTACGCCTAAATCAAATGTTTGACCTGAAACAGATGATGACTTCAAAAACATGGCCGCATCGCAGCTGGTTGGGTTGGCCAGGTTGGCCCCCGCCAAGGGTACCAACCTCAGAGGGGCGCCGAGAAGGCCTAAGGCTATGAAATAGGAAATGTTTATGTTTTCGTTAATTCAAAAAATATCAAGATTTCACTATTTTCAGTACCGTAATCCGGGGTCAAATTGATCACTTTAAAACAACTTTTGCTGATAACATTAGTGGCAATTCAAATATTGCCAAAAGAATTTCATTAAAATCAATACCCAGTGGATCTCCATGAAACCATGTGACAAAATTTTGTTCAACAAATTTAAACTTTTAGTTAAATTATTTCAAAAATCAAAAAATTGAAACTGCCACTTTGAGGCGAAACTGATCAGTATACAATTAAGCATCGGTTAAAAAGAAAAATTTCCTTATCCACTTAATTTTGCTCTTCTAAACCCGAATAACGCGTCAAAACTCTTACAACTAGTGAATTTGACACTTAAAATGCAAAATAAAATTTTGAAATTTCCTCCTTAACGCCTAAAGGTAGGCAATTTCCTTTAAAATAAGAGATTTCTGTTACAATAAATGACTTTTTCGTCGAAAAAGAACTATTTATTAACTTATTCATATTCGGAATAGCTTCATAACTTTCCAGCAAAAGCTCCACAAAAATGTTAAAACAAAAAAAAAAATACGGGAAGTCCTAGTGGCAATCGATTGTTTAGAAGCAATGATTTCAGCTAAGTGAGAAATACATTGCAAATTCCTTGAAAAATAAGGCAAAACTAACTTTTTCCTAAAAAATTAAAAGATAAAATTCATCTCTAGACATCTATGAACTAGTTGAAGTAAGAAATTACGACGCTTAAAAGTTCCTGGTATGCAATTACAATGTAGTACCCAAATGATCAATTTCACGATCGGTTTACGATATTTGTGATTAATAATACGTTTTTAACGTTTTTCCGTATTGTCAGAAAATGGAATTTCTCTAGTTAATTTTGAGCATTTACCATGATGTTACTTGGGAATTTATCTACAATTTTATTTTGAGAAACTATTTATGTTTTTTAAATGAGCAAACAAATACAATATGCTTTTAAATCCCAGTGAAGGTTATTTCTAAAAATTCCTAAACATTAACACTGGGGAATGTCTTGAGGCTTCCGAAGATTTTCTCCGCATTCATTAAATTATTTCTTTCCTTAAAAATTCAGGAAGTTATCTAGGAAATTATTTAGAAGTTACTGAAAGGATTCCTCCTAATAATTTTCTAATGATTTATTAGATAATCTTCCATAGTTTCGTCAAGGAATTTCGGCAGACTTTTCCAGATATTTGTTTAGTAAAACATATAAGGATTTCTTCAGTAATTTCTAGCGAGTAATGGCTCTCAAGCCTAACCTACACAGAAGGGTTAAATTCCTTATTCCCATCCCAGGAAGAAGATCCTTAACGGAGTGACATCAACTTTCTTAGTAAAGTCATTCCCAACGTATTTACTGCACATTTATAATACATACTTTACGGAACGTAATGTCCCTGTTCTTTAGTTTTATTGTGGAATTAATATCCACAGCAATATTCAAAGACGTAGGCCTGCCCATTACCATTCTTGTATTACATCTCCGATGTGCTACAAGCATTGCTAATGACAAAAACAATGATAGAAGTAGTCGATTCTATCATTTTCCAGGATTCTTTCAATGAATGCGTGTGTGTAGACAAATGGAGAAGAACGTGCCTCTGGAGCCGACCTACCGATGTGTAGACTAGAGTAGACCAGACTAGACTAGACTAGATTATTCATTTCTTTATTAGTTTGATGAAAGTTCCCTTCAGAAAGTTCCCTTCAGAAAGTCTTCTTTAGATTCCTTTAGATATAAGAAAGCTTAGAAAACCTTTTTTTGATTTCTCCAGAAATTGTTCCATGTCCACTAGAGATTGCTCCATATTTTTTTTGCTAAAATTCCCCAGAAAACCTTTCATGAATTTCGTCATAAGTTCCTCCAAAAGACCAAAAATTTGGAATTCCTTCAAAAATTTCTCTAGGTATTCCGATGGCAAACTTGTAAATGATTTTATACAAAACTTCTCCAAAGATCTTTTGAAAGCCTTCCATGGATTTCTTAAGAAATTTCTCAGGGATTACTGAAAATTTTCTCACAGATATTCTGAGAAATATTTTGATCTTCAAAAGAAACCTTTGGAAAGTTATTGGAAAATTCTGGCAAAACCAATTAAACCAGTCGTTAAAAATTGGCAAAATAGATCGTTTGAGGTTTCCTGAAAATTCCTAAAACTCTATTAAGTATATTTTTTAACAAAATTCATGTGATCAAAAACTTCAGAAAAAAAAAGAATAAAAAAAACTGTAAGAATTCTTGAATAAATATATGCATTATTTATGTCATTTAAACTGTCATTTCTATTTATTGTGCTGGTTTGAGTGAAATGAAAAACACGAATGAATAGCACTATAAAAAAATAAAGTAAAATCGGGTGAAACTTGTTTCGTCGAAACACCAAAATACAACTTATAAAAACCTTGAAAAAAAAGAATAATTAAAAACTTTTGCAAATATACGATGTTTTATTGTCGTGGGGCGCCTAACTGAATTCTTGCCAAGGGTGCCATGGGACCACGCTAAGGCTCTGAATATGTTATAATGAATCTTCTAATATCGGTCCCTTTTCGTTCATGATTTTTCATAGCTCAGTGCGTTCGATACTTTCGTATGCCACCTTGGAATCGATGAACAGGTGATGCGTTGGGACCTAGTATTTACGGCATTTCTGGATTATTTGCCGAACGGTGAAGATCAGGTCCGTTGTCAATCGGCTGTCGATAAAATTGGCTTGATAACTTCACACGAACTCATTCGTTTTAAGGAACAGATAACGAAAGATGATCTGGGATAGGACTTTGACGGTGGCATTCATAGTGGGGATCGCTCAGAAGTCTCACATAGAGTAAAGTGGGGCAAAAGTTCGAGTGGGGGAAGAATTTCTTTTGAAGTTTTTGAGCTCAATTCAAATTATTTCTTTTGAGTGTCAAGGTTGTTCGAAGCCTTTTTGAATAAGAATCTTTCACCCCAAAAATTATGAAAATTGATCAATATTTGGAAAAGTTATGACAAAATGTTGGTTTTTATCAAAAAATTGTAATATGCGATGGTCCTTCCAACGCATGGAATGGAATTGTAATGAAATCGAATTTGATATTTTATTTTGGGGTGTAACTAGGTATATTTTGAAGATGCTTTAGCATGCATAGCTTTTTGCAAAAAAGATTTGGAAATCATATTTTACACATAGTGGGGCAAAAGTTCGGATTGTGGGGCAAAAGTTCGAGTCATGTGGCAACTTAAGGTAAAACCCAAAAATTCTGCAAAATGTACATATTATCTCTAAAACTGATGGAATCAGTGAGAAAATTCGATCAAAGTTGAAAAAAAAAATGTTGTTTTATCTGAATCTGGCGGAAAACTACTAATTTTTGATGAAGTAAATTTAACCCTGATTTGGGTAACATCCAACTTTAAAGTGTATTCCAGTTCCATCATCAAATATTAATTGGTTTTTGGTATTCCAATTACCAAAGTGTCGAAGTAGTGTGCTACGGTTAGCGAAATACCTCATTCATTCATTCATTCATTTATTTAGTATTACATCAAATTCAAGATAAAACTGAATCAACAATATTTCTCCATAATACACGGTTCGTGGCTGCCGCTCTCCATCCTCGGTCGCGCCCGATGCTCGCCAAGTCACGCTCCACCTGGTCCGCCCATCGTGCTCTCTGCGCTCCACGCCTTCTTGTGCCAACCGGATCAGTTGCAAACACCAGCTTTGCAGGGTTGTTGTCCGGCATTCTTGCAACATGCCCTGCCCACCGTATCCTTCCGGCTTTGGCCACCTTCTGGATGCTGGGTTCGCCGTAAAGTGCAGCGAGCTCGTGGTTCATTCTTCTCCGCCACACACCGTTCTCCTGCACACCGCCGAAGATCGTCCTTAGCACGCGTCGCTCGAAAACTCCGAGTGCTTGCAGGTCCTCCTCGAGCATGGTCCATGTCTCGTGCCCGTAGAGGATTACCGGTCTTATTAGCGTTTTGTACATGGTGCATTTGGTGCGTGGGTGAATCTTTTTCGACCGCAGTTTCTTCTGGAGCCCGTAGTAGGCCCGACTTCCGCTGATGATGCGCCTCCGAATTTCACGGCTCACGTTGTTGTCAGCCGTTAGTAAGGATCCGAGGTAGACGAATTCCTCCACCACCTCGAAAGTATCCCCGTCTATCGTAACATTACTACCCAGACGGATCCGGTCGTTCTCGGTTCCGCCTACCAGCATGTACTTTGTTTTTGAGGCATTCACCACCAGTCCGACCTTTGCTGCTTCGCGTTTCAGGCGGGTGTACAGTTCTGCCACCGTTCCAAATGTTCTTGCAATAATGTCCATGTCGTCCGCAAAGCACACAAATTGACTGGATTTTGTGAAAATCGTTCCTCGGCTGTTGAGCCCGGCTCGTCGCATTACACCTTCCAGAGCGATGTTGAAGAGTAGGCATGAGAGTCCATCACCTTGTCTCAGTCCCCGGCGAGATTCAAATGAACTGGATAGTTCACTCGAAACCCTTACGCAGTTTTGCACACCGTCCATCGTTGCTTTAATCTGTCTAGTCAGCTTCCCAGGAAAGCCGTTTTCGTCCATGATTCTCCATAGCTCTGCGCGGTTGATACTGTCGTATGCCGCTTTGAAGTCGATGAACAGGTGATGCGTTGGGACCTGGTATTCACGGCATTTCTGGAGGATTTGCTGTACGGTAAAGATCTGGTCCGTTGTCGACCGGCCGTCGATGAAGCCGGCTTGATAACTTCCCACGAGCTCATTTGTTTTAGGTGACAGGCGACGGAAGATGATCTGGGATAGCACTTTGTAGGCAGCATTCAAAATAGTGATCGCCCTGAAGTTCTCACATTCCAAATGGTCGCCTTTCTTGTGAATGGGGCAGATTACCCCTTCCTTCCACTCCTCCAGTAGCTGTTCGGTTTCCCAGATCCTGACTATCAGCCGATGCAAACAGGTGGCCAACTTTTCTGGGCCCATCTTCATGAGTTCAGCTGCGATACCATCCTTACCAGCTGCTTTGTTGGTTTTGAGTTGGTGAATGGCATCCTTAACTTCCCTCAGTGTGGGAGTTGGTTCATTTCCGTCCTCCGCTGCACTGGCGTCGTCGTTTCCTCCGTTGCCGTGGGCTCCCGTGCCTACGTTCTCCACGCCGTTCAGGTGCTGATCGAAGTGCTGCTTCCACCTTTCGATCACCTCACGTCCGTCCGTCAAGAGGCCTCCGTCTTTATCCCTGCAGATATCGGTTCGCGGCACGAAGCCGTTGCGGGATGCGTTGAGCTTCTGATAGAACTTCCGTGTTTCTTGGGAACGGCACAGCAGTTCCATTTCTTCACACTCCGCTTCTTCCAGGCGGCGCTTTTTCTCCCGAAAGAGGCGGGTCTGCTGTTTACGCTTCTGTTTATAACGTTCCACGTTCTGTCGAGTCCCTTGCTGCAGCATTACCGCCCTCGCTGCATTCTTCTCCTCCAAAACCGTTCTGCACTCTTCGTCGAACCATTCGTTCCGTCGATTCCGTTCCATGTACCCGATGGTGCTCTCGGCTGCGTCGTTGATGGCTGCTTTCACTGTACTCCAGCAGTCCTCTAGAGGGGCCTCATCGAGCTCGCCCTCGTCTGGCAACGCGGCTTCGAGATTCTGCGCGTATGCTGAGGCGACATCCGGTTGCTTCAGTCGCTCTAGGTTGTACCGTGGCGGTCGCCGGTACCGTACATTGTTGATGACGGAGAGTTTTCGGCGCAGTTTGACCATCACCAGATAGTGGTCGGAGTCGATGTTGGCGCCACGATAGGTCCTGACGTCGATAATGTCGGAGAAGTGCCGTCCGTCAATCAGAACGTGGTCGATTTGAGATTCCGTCTGCTGTGGTGATCTCCAGGTGTAACGATAAGGGAGGCTGTGTTGGAAAAAAGTGCTACGTATGGCCATATTTTTGGAGGCGGCGAAATCAATGAGTCGTAGGCCGTTTTCGTTCGTCTGCTGGTGGGCGCTGAACTTACCAATCGTCGGTCTGAATTCCTCCTCCTGGCCTACCTGAGCGTTCAAATCACCTATGATGATCTTGACGTCGTGGCTTGGGCAGCGATCGTACTCACGTTCGAGCTGCGCGTAAAATGCGTCCTTGTCATCATCAGTACTTCCGGAGTGTGGGCTGTGCACGTTTATTATGCTGAAGTTGAAGAATCGGCCTTTGATCCTCAACCTGCACATTCTTTCGTCGATCGGCCACCAACCGATCACGCGCCTCTGCATATCACCCATCACGATGAAAACTGTTCCCAGCTCGCGTGTGATGCCGCAGCTCTGGTAAATGGTATGATTACCTCTAAACGTTCGCACCATGGATCCTGTCCAACACACCTCCTGCAGCGCTACGATGCCGAACCCGCGGTCCTTCAGTAGATCGGCGAGTATGCGGGTGCTCCCAATGAAGTTGAGAGATCGGCAGTTCCACGTACCGAGTTTCCAATCGCAAGTCCTTTTTGTTCGCTGGGGTCGTTGCCGTTGGTCTCGGTTCGTATTATTCTGTTGTTGATTTTCCGTTACAATGGTTTTTTACGGCTGGCTCGTAGGGCCTGACACCAACCCCCTACTTTCCGGAGGACCATAGTGCACAGTTGAGCTTAGAGTCCTTCCCTGGCACTCGGACGTAGATCAGCCGCCCCTAACATGGGGATCAGACGCTGTTGTGAGCCGCTCCTCCTGGAGAACAGACGCTCAGGTTTGCCGAAGCAAACCCCCCCTTCCCTGTCAGCCTACGACCAAAGTTCCCACCGGGGTTGGTTACCCGATCTTCCCTAAGGTTGCTCATAGTTTCCGGCCGGTACCGCGTGGAGGTAGGGATAGGAGTTGCTGGGCAGAGGCTAGTGGATCACAATGGGATCTGAATTGCGCAGCATACCCAGCCTTTACCGTGCCTTAGCGAAATACCACAAACACTAGATTCGAACTTTTGCCCCAGTGGTGGGGTAAGAGTTCGAATTAGACACACACATACAAAAAGTGTTGTAACTCAAAATTGAAAAGACATTTGGCGTAACTTTGTTCAGCAAAATTTTAGCTCATGGACGGTAGAATCACCACACGGTATTCATTTGTTTTTATCTGCTTCGATTAAAAAAATGAATTTTCAACTAGGGTCGAACTTTTGCCCCATCTTACTCTACCCAGTATTGTCGGGTGTGCTGAATATAATTCACCGCGCGGCCTTTGTAATGTTCCAAACGCCGCAATTTTTTCTCCCATAAGAATGGTGTAAAAGGAGGAACGCCACAGCAGCTCCATTTCTTTGCACTCTGCTTTTTCCAGGCGGCGTTTTTTCTCCAGAAAGAGACGGATCTGCTGTTTTCGCTTCAATTTGTAACGTTTCACATTTTGCCGAGTTGCCTGCTGCAGCTTGACCACTCACGCTGCGTTCTTCTCCTCCAAAATCTCCCTACACTCCTCGTCGAACCATCCGTTCCGTCGGTTCATTTCCACGTATCCGATGGTGCTCTCACCGGCGTCGTAGAAGGCTGCTCCAACAGCTCGCTCTCGTCTTGCAACGCTTTCTCGAGATTTTGCACGTCTGCTGAGGTGACATCCAGTTGCTTCGATCGCTCGAAGTGGCGGTCGCCGGTACCGTACATTGTTGATGACGAAAAATTTCGAGCGTAGTTCGACCATCAACAGGTAATGGTCAGAGTTGATGCTAGCACCACAATCAGAACGTGGTCTATTTGCGTTTCCGTCTGCTGTGGTGAACTTCAGGTATAACGATAAGCAAGGCTATGTTTGAGCTGCCGTAGAATGCATCCTTGTCATTATCAGTGCTTCCAAAAATTAGGCTATGCACTAGCGTTGGACAATTTTGAATCGATGTTCACAATATCGATATTTTTGTTCCGATTAATCGATTTTTTGTATCGATGTTGAAGCCCCACGAAGTCGACCGAATCGATTTTTTACGTTCGATTTTTCTTTCGATTCAAAAATATTAAATTACTTTTTTTTCGGAATGCACTGTAGAATTTAACAAGTAAAAATGTACAAAAAATCGAAATACATAAAATCGAGGGTCTGGTCCACTAAATCGAGGCTTGTATATCATGTATCTTGGGAAATCCCTCCCAGGAGTCCAAGTGAATCTTTCTCAGGATTCAAAAGGGATATGGTCTATAGCCACGGTTCCCAACGTAACCCCCCAGTCTGTCGTCACTGCGGCTTTCGTAAAACAATCGAAGCGTGCCTGCAAGCGGTTGGGAGGTCGCGAAACGAAGGTTGGGAAGCTATGGTCTATAGAGTCCCTTTCAGGGTTCTAGCGCATCCTTCTCAGGGTGCTAGGTCAGTCCATCTTTGGATTCTGAACATTTTTTTTGAATATTCCTCTCAGGATTCTAGATGAATTTCTCCTAATAATTTAGAGAATCCCTCTCAGGGTTCTGGGACAATCTCTTTCAAGATTCTCACGGGATGTCTTTCAATACTACAGGAGAATTTCCCTGAGGATTCTAGGAGAATCCCTCTCAGGATTCTGGAAGAATCTGCCAGGGTGTTAAGGGGATATCCGTCTAAGCATTCTGGGAGAATCCCAAAGAAAAACTTTTCTCAGGATTCTGAGGCAATCCGTCACAGGATTCAGGGAGAATTCATTTCAGGAATCGGAGGAAATTCCTCATGATTCTGGAAGAATTCCTGTTAAAGATTCTGAGAGAATCCATCTCACTGGAGTAATCTCTCCTAGGATTCTAGGGAAATCCTTAACAGAATTCATGGAGAATTCCTATTGGAAGAGTCTTTCTCTCTTTTCTACAATAAGGTCTCTCAGGATGCTGGTGCGATAATTTTTAGCATTCTGCAAGAGATTCAATTTAGAGAAATCCTCACAGTTATGGAAGGGTTCCTTTAAAAATTTTGGAGGTATTTTCATCAGCAGTATTATATGGAAATCTCTTAATTCTAAGGGAATTAATTTCTGGATTTTGGAGTTTTTTCCTACCAGGGTTCCCTACTAAGGGTGAAATATCTTTCAGGATATTATTAAATTTCTGGATTATCTGGGTTTATTTCTCTAAGGATTCTGGAAGACCCTCACTTGGATCCCACTCAGAATTCTGAGGAAATTTTTCTCAGCATTCTCAGGAACTCCTCTCAGACTTTTTGGAGAATCATACTCAGAATTGGGTTTTTAAATTTAGAAAAATTCAATGATTTTATATTTTTAAACGAAAGAGCACCTTTTTCTGAGCCACTATGATTTTTTTTCAGATTTTTAGTACTTTATTTTGATACCTAAAATCAATTTCAAAGAGATTTTTCAGAATCACCTTTTGACAGCTGGGCAACTGTTTGACAGCTCCGCCTAGTACAAAATCCGACGAGGGGTGATTCATGAAATCGCTCCCATACAAATTTCAAATTGATTTTTAAATAGGTTCCCGGGCACCAAAGTTCATGAAAATTTGGATTTCGGCTCAGTTTGACATGCAGATTCAGAATATGGAATTATCTCAACACCGCTAAAGAAGCCAATTGTGGCGAAATTCCTCTCAGAATTGGCTTCTTTAGTGGTGTTGAGATAATTCCATATTCTGAATCTGCATGCCAAACTGAGCCGAAATCCAAATTTTCATCAATTTTGGTGCCCGGGAACCTATTTAAAAATCAATTTGAAATTTGTATTGGAGCGATTTGTCGAATCACCCCTCGTTGCATTTTGTACTGAGCGGAGCTGTCAAGCAGTTGCCCAGCTGTCAAAAGGTGATTTTAAAAAATCTCTTTGAAATTGATTTTAGATACCAAAATAAAGTTCTAAAAATCTGGAAAAAAATCATAGCGGCTCAGAAAAAGGTGCTCTTTTGTTTGAAAATAAAAAACCATTGAATTTTTCTTAATTTAAAAACCCAATTCTAAGGGAATTAATTTCTGGATCTTGTTGTTTTTTCCTACCAGGGTTCCCTACTAAGATTTCACCCTTTCAGGACATTAATAAATTTCTGGATTATCTGGGTTTATTTCTCTAAGGATTCTGGAAGACCCTCCCTTGGATCCCACTCAGAATTCTGGGGAAATTTTTCTCAGCATTCTCAGGAACTCCTCTCAGACTTTTTGGAGAATCATACTCAGCATTCTCAGAATTGTGGCGAAATTCCTCTCAGAATTCTGGGGGAATATTTCTTAGGATTCTGGGGGAATTCCACACAGGATTCTAGTGGTATCCTTCTCAGGATTCTGCGTTAGAATATCACTAAGTATTCTGCGGGTACTTTTCCCAGGATTCTCTGAAAACTCGGCTTTCTGGGGTCAAGATTCTGGGAAAATTTCTTTCGAGATTCTGGGGTATTTGTCTCATGATTCTAGAGATATCCTATATATATTTATAGGGTTATATTTTTTAAGATTCTAGGGCACTTTCTTTCAGAATTTCTCTCACAAGATTCTGGGCAGAATTCTCTAGAGAAATTTGGATTTTGGAGATTTTGTGATTCCTCTTAGAGTTCTTAGAGTAAATCCTTCTCATCATTCTACGAGAATCCCAGTAGAATTCTGTTTTCTGTATTCTGGAGCAGTTGCTCCCAGAAATCATTTTTTCATGATTCTGGAAGAGTCCCTCTTAGTAGTCAGGGAAAATCTCTGACACGATTATGGGAAGATTCTCTTGAGATTCTGTTGTAATAATTTAAAGTATTCTAGAGGAATCTCTCTCAGAGTTCTGGGACAATCGCTTTTAGAAGTTTAGGGGAGTCCTTCCAAAGATTCTGGGGGAATGTCTTCCAGGAATCTGCGGTAATTTTTCTGTTTTATGTAGGAATACTTCTCAGAATTCCAGAGAAGCCTTCACAGGTTGCTGGGGAAGTCCATTATAGAAGTTTTCGTTATCCCCTCCAGGAAGAACTTTCGGTAAAATCCTTCTAAGGTTTCTAGATATATTTCTCTTAAGAATCTGGAAGAACCCCTCCCCTATCAGGATTCTGGGGGAATCACTCGTAGAATTCAGAAGAATACCTTTCGGGATTCTGGCAGAATTATTCTCAGCATTTTAAAGGATTCTACCCATCATTGTAGGGGAATTCTGGGAGAATACTTGAAAGGATTCTGGAGGAATTCTTCTCAGGATTCTGGAGCAATCCTATCTCCAAGAGTTCTGTGAGAGTATATTTCAGGTTTCTTTGGAAATTCCGCCCAGTATTTTGAAAGAACATTTATCACGATTCTGGAGTAATCCTTCTTAGGGTTCTAAAGTTTACCTTCTCAGGATTCTGGGTCATTTCTTTTAAGTTTCTTGAGAAATTCATCTTAGAATTCCGAAAACCTTTTTTTTTTGGAGAATGTTTCACAGTATTCTAGATGAATTAATCTCAAGAATGTGGGAGAAACGCTCTTGGAATTTCTCTCAGGATTCTGGGAGAATTCATCTTGGGATTCTGGAACATTTTTGGAGAATCACAAGGGAAAGCTTCTCTTAGAACATTGAGTCAATCTATCACATAATTCTGGAAGAATTCCTCTCGGGACTCTGAGACAATCCGTCTTATAGATATGGAGTAATCTCTCTCAGAAATCTAGGAAATCTAGGAAGAATTCAGAGAGAATTTCTACCAAGATACCGGAAAAGACTTGCTTTCTTTTGTAGATAATGTCGCTCAGGATTCTGGTGTAATCATTTTCAACATTCTCGAGAAATCTCTCTCATAATTCTTTCAGAGTTTTGGAGGAGTCTCTTTAAATATTTCGGGGGAATTTGTCTCAGTACTATATGGGAATACTTCTCAGAGTTCTGGGGAATATCAGGATCGCTGGATTTTTCTTTCGATTAAAAAAATATTAAATTTATTTTTGCACTGTCTCAACGTTATATCCATTTTCGAATCAGAGTCGCGAAATGTTCGATATGTAATCTCAAATTTTGATATTGAATTTATTTAGACAACTAAAACATGCCATGAACTTGAACTAGGGTAGCGAAACACGTGGGCAGCGGCCGGTATTTTGGGCACTCTTCGTTATAACTCAGTCAATTCCAAACCAATTGACTTGAAATTTTGTACACGGCTAGATACTATACGTATCTCATCGCGTTCCAAAAATTGTGTCAATTGATTCAGAATTGGCTGAGTTATAGCAGAAAAGTGCCCAAAATATGACCCCTGCCGAGATGATTCCACTTCCCTACATGCAGCAAACGAATCATTTTATAGTTTTTTTTAATATTTTATAATATCGAATCGATGTGAAAACATCAGTTTCCAAGCATTCGATTAAATCGGTGAATCGATTCTGCTGATCCGATTCAAATCGATTCACAAAAATCGATGTCTCAGCCAGATTTGCCCAATGCTACTGTGCACGTTGATCATGCTTAAGTTGAAGAATCGGTCCTTGATCTTCAACCTGCATATTCTTTCTTCGATCGGTGCTTCTGTTAGTCGCGATGAAAGCTGTGCGAGAAATTGAGAGATCTGTAGTTGAACGTACCGAGTTTCATATCACAGGTCCTTGTAAGCAGTGCTGAAAATTTCATTTCGTCATACCCAAATTCAATCACCTGCAGCTCATTTTAGAAGCTGAACATGAGAATATGATGTATGGAAAACTTGTGCGGCTCAACCAGTTCTGCAAGAAAGTCACGGGAAAACGGCTATTTTTTTAATATTTAGGGTAAATGTCACGGACTACCTTTGAAAAATGCCAAATGATATTCACCGCGAATATCATTTGCATTTTTCGAAGGTGGTCCGTGACATTTACCTTAAATATTCGAAAAATATCATTTTTTCCGTGACTTTCTGGCAGAACTGGTTGAGCCGCACAAGTTTTCCATACATCATATTATCAGGTTCAGCTTCTAAAATGAGCTGTAGGTGATTGAATTTAGATATGACGAAATGAATTTTTCAGCACTGCTTGTAAGTGCATGACGGGCGTTCTTCAACCTATTCTGTGCTCAGCTTAAATCTAGATCAAACACGTCGTAATTTCCATGTCGACTATTTCGCACCACTTTGTAACGATAATTGCTAAAAATTGACATACATTTTCCGGTGACCATAATCGATGCCGCCACCCGCTTAGTATTCTGTCGTCGCAACGTGTTCCGCCAAACGATTAATCGCCCATCAAACAACATAATTTGCCGTCGAACACCGATGACGATGACAGCGATCGTTCCTTCACCTGGATTAAGCCACCGCCGAGTAGCCCTGCCTAGGTGGAGTACTCATTAGTATCCGATCCGGTTTTCACGGCTCTGTGTATGCATGTTTTTCTATATTATAATAATTGGCATTATTAAACTTTATAACGACAAGTCGAACATGCCTCTGTGTAGCGGCGGTAGGCCAACCTCTCTTGGAGTCTCATTTTCCAATGGTTCAACCCCAACGCCATAAATCGTGCCTGTTCGATACTTCGAACGGGGAGGCCTTAAACCCGATATCCAGCAGTCGATGTTAAATTCATGTTCAACAAGGCGAAATTGAATGACCAATAAATTTCTAATTTGTCCTAATTTGATTGCGATTAATTTTATTCTCGCTCCACCCGCTCGGGTATGGTGGTGGTTCGCCCTCGAAAGGTTTTTGCCCAGCTTTGTAGCCGAGTCGGTTCGAAAGATGCCTG
Source organism: Aedes albopictus (assembly GCF_035046485.1). Lineage (NCBI taxonomy): Eukaryota > Metazoa > Arthropoda > Insecta > Diptera > Culicidae > Aedes > Aedes albopictus. The sequence continues at coordinate 310,169,859 of NC_085137.1, read as the reverse complement.
AAAAGACTTCATTTGTTTGCATCTTGTTCTGTTGGTCAAGCGTCAAGCGAGGCGAACTCCGAAGACCCGGACAGAGCGCTTCGCTTCTACTCAATTCAATTGCATTAAAATGCAATAAATCCATCAATTTATCAGTGGTCTATACATTTTTACCATTCGTATTTCCCCAGTTGGTTGGTGTGATGATGCACTTGCGAAGTCAAGCTGTTTGAATAATTGACTGACGTGCGACGCTGGTCAGGGTTGAAGTTATTCATCAAATCTCGCCTTGTGTGGTGACATCCAGCTACAAATAAACCGACAAATTGTCCAAAATAACACATTTGATCAGCGCCGTTCGATTCGATGAATCGGGAGAAATGGTAACAAAGCGGGCGGCTCAATTTACATTAGTTTTCGGAAGCTAACGGCAACGTGTTGGTCCAGTTCAGTAGTGGTTCGGTTGTTAACTACCGAATCAGAATCTATATAGAGATAGACAAAAGTTTATGGTGGTCAGTTGCACAGCGGGACGGCCCAACTAGGTTTATAAAAATATCAACGGGTGCTCTCTGTTTGACGGTTGAGGCTATTGCCTTATTCGTACATACAGCGGTCAACCAATGGAGCAGGGTATTGATTTACATGTTTTATAGCAACTTCAGAGATATACACACAGCTTGCCACCCCGAGCTGCTCGTTCCAGCTGAATCGAAAGTTCATGGGGAGCTGTTTTTGCTCTATTTTTGTTCAATATCTATAACGTAAAGCATCAGCTCCGGTAGGTCAAAGATTTCTAGCGTCACTTGTTAGATGGATCTAAGCACAAATTGCATTTTTTTTTCATGCTGTTCCTGTTGAAATCAATCTTCTTTAGAATTCATTCATAATGCAGTAACACCAAGGAAATGTTTCCTGTAAATTAGGACCTTGGGAAAAGTTTGGTGAGAATGTGCAGAAAAGTTAGTGCGTTCGTTGTTATTACATCCTATGGCGATGGAAGAATGGATGGTTGGCTGGATGACTGTCATGCGTCCATGATAGTGGGTTGTTGTTTTAACGAATTGATATCAACCAAGCTTTGATTGATCGTGTCAAATTCAATGAAGCTGTATACACACACATACATATGTAAATGCGAACAGTAGCAGCCGAATGATAACGTTGACTTTTGAGAATTCAAGGAGAATGTCGAGGTAGACGTACATCCGTGTATATCTATGTATTTATGTAAGAATCAGGGTACGAAAAACGGATCACGCCAAAAAACAAACGCTTTGTCCTAAGCGGTGCATGTTGGTAACAAAGGCGCTCCGCAACATACGCATGTCAAGCGATGAGAGCAATAAAACAAACATCGCTTGCCGTGCGTGTGCCGATATTCCGGGTTTTCTGCTGAAATTTTCGACCTACATCATCGAATTCATAAGGATTTGGACGAATTAAGACGCTTCAAAACCTCAGAGTCGAGTTTTAGTTGTAAAACAATGCGAAAATCACGATGTGCATAGAACGATACAAAAATTCCTACCGTTTTTGTTGTGAACAAACTTGGGAGCGATTTTGTCATTAGGGTAAAAGGGTATAATGCGCCCCACCGGGGCAAAACGCCCCACTTCATTTTCTAGCGATCCAGGCGCTTTTCGCATGCGTGATCGATTAGAAATCTTAAATATTGAAGAATTATTGTCATCAAGCTGGTCCGTTAGTGGATTGGTACAGAAAAGCAATAAAAATATCAAAAAGTCTGAAATCGAGGCTTTTGACGTAATATTTTACCTCTTGTGAGCTGACTTCATTATAAACGGAGCTAGTTCTGTTCGCTTGTGTTACTTTGCAACTTTTATGCAGTTAAACACTTGTTGAAAGACCCTCCTAGGATAAGCATGTAGTGGAATTATCCTCTGGGACAGTTTTATCACGGGGCTGGATGTTTTTCTTTGGATGGGGCGTATTGCCCCGTTTGTTTTGAAAAGGCAAATTTTGGAACGTTTTCGAAAAACGTTTCAAAGCTTCCATAGCCACATCTCCAAAGGCAAAGTTCGCATGCAACACTTCACTAACTTTAGTAACAACGATTTGCAGTAAACAATAGATAGGATAAGGCGCCAGTTTCAGATATATTGCCATTTCTGCTTATTATACCTGTTTACCCTATCTGCTACCGAAAAAACAAAGCGTTGTTGCCGTGCCTTCTTTGTTGCCTTTGTTTTTCGCTTGCGGTGCCATATTCTTCGTACACTGGTAAGAATGTAAGAACGAGGAAGTTGAACTCCATATTTAGATTTCGAGTCCTTGGACACGGTAGCATTACGCCATACTATATAACATCATCCAATCATTTTTATTTTTTCTTAATTTTAATTTTAATCCTAAACTCGGCAAGCCTCGTTGGATAAATGTACGACTCGTGCTGAAAAAACCATCATTTTGCAACTTGTTGCATAAATAACTATTAAAATTGATTTTATGTACAAAAATAAAGTTCTAAAAATCATGGTTAAAAACCCATATTGATCCACCTAGTGGTGATAGTGCCTTTCTCGTCGAAACTCGTGATCTTTACGTCGACATTAGCCGATCCTGAGAACACTTCTACGCTTAATACGATTCATGTAAAATTTGACCTTCTTATGAACCCAAATTGTGCACAGTAATTTTAGACGCAAAAGGAGATTGGAAAAATTTTATTTAGTGTTGATGCGATCAAATTATACACGTTGATCAAATTATACGTTGATTCAACCTACTTTATATTAACACCGCAGGAATTTGAAATGGTGTGATTTGATTAGATTGCTTTGGTCATGTATTTATGAAGATTTTGACCAGTTGCAAATTCATGATCTGAAATTCGATGCTGAATTCGGAATCACAAGAAAACGAGAGAAGCTAGACCTTTGATGTCAAGGAACGAATTGTAGAACGGAATAGGGGCCACAAATTTGCCTAGAAGAAAATTAAAATTTATTACGCATTTTTCAAAGATAGTTTACAAAAACAAATAAAAAAACAATACTTTCAAGCTTATTTGCTTTAGAAAACTAAGTTGATCTTTTTCCGGTAGAAGATTTGATAATCTTTCGAATGAGGGTTAAAAAGCTGTGATAAGATTGACCATTTTCAAGTTATAGCCAGTTTAAGCATGAGCATAGATGACCGCACAATTCGTAGTTGCTACTCCATGATTGACCAAAGCAGTCGAAATTGCACAAGGAACCAATGAATAGGCTTTCAAGTTATAGCTAGTTTGAGGCATGCAAGTCAAAAACATGTGAAGTTCAATTACTACGTAACGGTTGAGATTTGACCACATGCATAGAATTTTTTTTTACCATTTAGGATCCTCTATCACTCCTTAAAAAGTTCGCATTCACGAACCTACCACCCTGTATAGTCTGAACCTATTTGCTTGCTAACGTTCATAACGTTATCAAAAAAGCCGCGCTTTGCTGTGTCGCATGCATAGGTTTGGTTCAATTTTATATTTGGCCGCTTTCGGAGGGACACCCGGAACTAGTTCCGGCACTAGCGGCAGTCCCTAATGTGATCTTAGCCGACTTCCTTGATAACCAGTCATCAAGCCGTTATTCGTTGTATCGCATACATGAGATTGGTTCTCTTTTATATTAGGCCATTTCCGGTGGGACACCCGGTAACGGTTCCGGAACAAGACCGGTTTAGATACGGTCTGAGACTATTTTCTTGCTAACCATTCATCAGGTTATCGGAAAAGCCGGTTTTTGATGTGTCGCATGCATGGGCTTGGTTCACTATTATATTCGGACACTTCCGACGGGACATCCGGAACCGGTTCCAGAACACCAGCGGTTCAGATATAGTCGGAGACTATAGTTTCTTGCTAACCTTTCATTAGGTTATAAAAAAAGTCGCGATTTAATGTGTCGTATGCATGGGTTTGGTTCATTTTTATATTTAGCCATTTCCGTCGAGACACCTGGAATTGGTTCCGGAATAGGGTAATTCATGTATTTTGGACAGGCTAAGGACAACGTTAGAAAAATCGTCCCCTGGCTTCCATAGAAAGGAATTGATTATTTTGCAAAGTTACTATTACGCTTATAATATGATTGTACTTTGCGTTCCTGGTGATAAAAAGCTTAACGAACGCATTTTAAGCTGAGAAAATTACAATTTACATTCGCCTGTTAGAATGGCATTTTGGACACCAAATACATGTTTTGGACACCCTCAGGTATATATAATTTGGACAGGGCAATTATCTCCATGTTTAGCCATGAATACTGCTTTATCATGACAGTAGCATAAATTAACAAATATTTTCTTGTAAATAATCAAATTTCTCCGCTTAACAGGCATCTGCTTTGATAACTATTACAGTTTTTGTTAAAATCGAGGAAATATCGCCAGAACCACGTAATACGCCTCCATGTATGCAATCGCACAGCATCCCCATGTAGTTCGTCAGATGACCAAAATATATTTACAGTTAAAATCTTGTAATGTATTTTGGACACCATCTATTTTAGGCGTTCTAAATGAATGTTAAGAGATTGGCTGCCCAATGTTTCTTTATTGAACAGTTTTCATTGCAATAAGGCTTTTAAATTTCTTACAATTATCAATTCTACGATTTTGAGGTGAATATTGCATGTTACTGTGAAGTTATGTCGTCTGTATACCTGTGCATTTGAGGGGTTTTAGTGAAACATTTTACATTTTCGATAATTTTGAAGTAAATTCTTAATTGTTAAGCGTATTTTTAACGTAAGTCATCAGAATAGGGTCTATTTGATCCAATAATCCATATTCAGAAGTATCTACTTTGATTAGCTCTCCGGAACAAGACATACAACGCAGTGCATGTCCAAATTATATTTTTTACCCTACAACCGGCTGTCACCAATGTGGTCTGAGCCTACTTTCGTAATAACCGGCCATCAGGTTATTGGAAAAGCCGTGATTTGATGTGTCGCATGCTTGGGTTTGGTTTACTTTTATATTTGGCCACTTCCGTCGGGACCCCCGCCGGAACCGGATCCGGAACACTACTGGTTCAGATATGATCTGACACTATTTTCCTGCTAACTGTTCATCAGGTTACCGAAAATGCCGCTGCTTGATGTGTCGCATGAATGAATTATGTTCAATTTTATATTTGGCCACTTCCGGCGGGACACCCAGAACCGGTTCCGGAACTCTACAGCTTCAGATATGGTCTGAGACTATTTTCCTGCTTACCGTTCATCAGAAAATCGAAAATGTCGTGGTTTGATGGGTCGCATGCTTGGGTTTGTTGCATTTTCATGTCTGGCCCCTTCCATGGGTACCGGTCCGGAACACCTAAATGGTCATAACTCCTGAACGGCTGGACCGATCTGAACCATTTTCAATAGGAAACAATCGGACCAGATTCCGCGTCGAATGAACCATCGGTCATTAAAATCGGTTGAGGTTTACTGCCTAAAAGTGATGTGAGTTTATTTGTACACACACATACACACACACATACACACATACACACACACAGACATCACCTCAATTCGTCGAGCTGAGTCGATTGGTATATGTGACTCGACCCTCCGGGCCTTCTATCAAAAAGTCATTTTTGGAGTGAACATATAGCCTTTCCAGTACACTTAGTGTACGAGAAAGGCAAAAAAGGTGTTCCTTCGTATAAAATCAAAAAATCAATATATTTTTCTAAATTTAAAAACCCAATTTAAAAGTTCTAAACGATGCACACTGTTTCCAAAGGCTCAATTTCGCGATCAGATTCATTTTCGACCTGAAAAGTTTATTTCGGAGGTTGTATTTGAAGAAGTTGTTTGGTATATTGAAGTCCTTCTTTTGAAAGTATCACTAATGTAATTAATCCACCTAGAAGGGGGAGTGAAATTCGATTTTATTTTTCATGAGTGAAGATAGCGTATTTTTGTCTTCAGCAAAGTTGTAGAAAATGCCATTTTGAGAAAACTTGCTGAACAAACTTTTGTTCTATCTTCTCAATTTTTAAAGATATAGGCCATTATTTGTGAACGACCCATGCAGATTTTTGTTGATATTTTTGAGAATGAACAGCATTTCGAGGAGCGTTTCCGAGCATGTCGGTTTACGAAATGTTACATTCGCGAATGTATCACTTGCTGAGTATGGACCATTCAGTGGTTCGCGATAAAAATCCACACACTGGAAGTTTCAAAAGTTCTACAAAGTTGTCCTGCATGGTAAAATACACGTTTCTTCCAAACATACCCAGGTAACCAATAAGCATTAAAACAAGCCGTATTTCAGTTTTATAACTGCATTTTACCTACTTACTGTCATATCATAGCAGTTTGACTGCCAATCTGCCCTAACATAGCAATTGAAATGCTACTTTTAATCTGACAGCTGTTTTGTAGCATTTCCAATGCTCGGCAAGTTTTAGTTAAGGAGCACCACAACTGCTTATTTATTGCTATAGAACTGCTACGAGAAAGCACAACACATTTCAACTTTCTAATTTAGGTATCTCGACAGTAACACCAAAGATAAATACTATCGTTGGTAACACCTGCTGTCATTCGGATTTTCGTTCATTCATAGGTAACATTGAAGTAAATTAATGAGGATTATTTTCTAGATGGTTCTGCCCCGATTCGTTTCCCATTATTGATTTTAATTACCAGCACATGCCAGAACCTCAGAACAAAACGAAATAATTCCCGGTGTGATATTCAAGCCAAGCTTCAAGCCTTAAATAGATCCAAAAATCAACGCACATTATCTCACCGTCAATAGCTTCTCCTGTAGCGCAGTTCAGCACTAGAATCAACCCGTGGATGGAGGGATCAAATTTCGATTTCGTCGAAATTAGCACAAAATGAACAACTCCATATCCAGAACGTACCCCTAGCCTCAAAAGTTGAACGGGAAAGAAAGAAAAATGGAAAGCGAAAGAAAAACAATGAATCGGGGGAAATGAGCAGGGGAAGATATTTTTGTTTTTGACAATTTGAGGGATAGGTGAGATAAGCATTTATTCAGCCGTATATTGGGACAAACCCTGCATTTAAGTAGCACTTATGGCGCATATACGGCAGATTAGCATTTCATTACCTGCTGTAAAGGCGCATATAGTGCTAAATTAGAGCCATTTTAATTGCTTATTGGTTTCCTGGGTAGTGACATGTTATTTGAAGTTTGTTTTAGTTAATTTAAGATCAATGCTTAATATCAACCAAAATACCTGTTATAAATTGAAATGCGTTGATAAAAAGAATTTACAACCTTAGTTTGTCTGAAGAAGTTGTTTGCTAGACAAGTGCCCTTCTTTCAGTGGCGATTCCCTAACCTCAATTCTACCTGTTCAACGAATGCAAATTCTCACGATGAGTTGGCTTGTAATTTGTATAAAATAGCGATAATAGCCGTTTTCGCCAATTTTCAATTTAATTCTGATCCTGAATTCTCCGCAAATACAACTTATAGGGTCGTTGAACAGGTGAAAAGTGAGGTTACGAGACGCCACTTCCTTCTTTTAAAAGTATTACTTTTGTGATCCATTCACCTAGTCAGGGTGGCCACCGAACCGGGAAAAACGGGAAAACCGGGAAAAAGACGGGAATTCGGAACGACCGGGAAAAAAACGGGAAAAAGCCGGGAATTTAGAATGATTACCGGGAAAATTGATGTTAAGAGTAACTTGATGTGCATATTTGAATGTTTACACCTCATTGAAAATCTGCAAAATCAAAGCCAAACCAAAATACTCCTGGGATACTTCTACGAAATTCCAAGGAATTCGCCTGTGCAATCACTTGGAATTTCCTTAAAACAGAACATGGGATTTTTCTATATGTTTCTTCTAGAATTCCTCTATGTATTTGTACCGCTTGATTATCTCTTGGAATTCGATGAGATTTTTTCGAGGAAAGAATTTCTTACGTCTGAGATTTTTTCAAGAGTTAATTTTTGGATTAACCCGTGTCCTTTCTTAAATTTATTCTAGTTTTTTTTTTTAAGATAAGAAAATCATAACCACTAAACTGGGGTTTAATCAAGACAACCTATTGCAATTTATTCAAGAGTTCCTTTTAAGATTCATCAAGATTTTCCTTCCGCAATTGTAACAGGTGTTGCTCCAATCTTCAAAATTTCCTACGGAAATTCTTCTCAGATTATTTTTTTGAAATCCCTCCAGATTTTTTTTTCCTTTTCTTCCTGGAGCTTCATCTGGGGTTTCCCTAGAATTTTATTCTGGAATTCCTCCGAAAGCTTTTTTAGAAATCAATCGGGAGTTCTTTCTGGGATTAGGGGTAGGCGGGGCAATATGGACACCCGGGGCAGAATGGACACCCTCAATATTTTGAAATATGCGAACTTTTTTGAACTTTTAATGAATGGAGAATATAGTCCATTTGTCTAAAACGTAGTTTCAGGAAAGAAACATTCGAAATTAAAATTATACTTGATTTTACACGAAAAAGTTGCTTCCTCCGTTTTTTGTGCATGGAAATTATAATTTGCACACCATCTAAAATAAGATTTAGTGATTCATTTATTGCAGGTCGAATGAAACCTGATATTTCTAGAACACATACAAGTAGTTTTGCTGTATCTACATGCTTAACATGTTTATATTTTCTTCTTTATTATATCAAAAATTAAGTTTGGAAATATCTTCTGCTGCCGGGGCAAAATGGACACTCACCTTTTTGAAAGAAGCGGCAAGGGAATAATATAACCTAAATTACAAACCAACCAAATTCTTCGATTTCAGTATATTTTCGGTTAAATGTTCACTATAGGGTGAAACAAATTGGTCAAAAAACGACAGCAGTGGAAAATAGTTGTTCTAGGCACAGCTTGCATGCCGACAAAAACGAGGCTTTATCCAAAACAGCCTGAATTTAAATTAACTGAACAAAAATGAACCACTTCGGCGTATTATTCATCCATTATAGTTGTTTTGTAATGAAATGACTTTATATGTGTAAATAATGTACGTAATTCGTAAAAGTCTCATGGTGTCCATATTGCCCCATGGGGGTGTCCATTCTGCCCCGTATGCTTGAAGACGGTCATGAAAAACTAACATTTTTCATAACATTTTTTGAAGTGGATAAATAATTTTTCTTCGTGAGCATTCTTATGCAATAGATGCTAAATGGACTTTAAAAGGATACATGCATCAAAAAACTAAACTTTTTTAACATTTTGCCAGGTAAAGTAGGCAAAAACCTTAGGGTGTCCATATTGCCCCGCCTACCCCTATTTACAGAGTTTCTTCTGGTATTTCTCCAGGATATCATTCTGTTACTCATCCATCTCCAAGAGTTCTTTGCACGATTTCTGCAGGAGTGCCTTCTGAAACTTTGATTTTGAAAACTTCCAAGAGGTTTTGCTGAATTTTATCTTTATTTTATAGTATTTGCTTTTGGAATTTCTCCAGTGTTTCTTACTGCGTTTCCTTCAAGAGTTCTTCTTGGGCACTCTCCAGGAGTTTGTTCAAAGAAACCTCCGGGAGTTGCTTATGAAAGTTGCTTTTGGAGTTGCTCCAGGAGTTGCTTTTGGGCATCCTTCAGAAGTCTGAAATAGACGTAAAAACTTGAAGTATTTTAGGCAAAGTACGTTTAATTGGCAAATTGAGAGATAAATTTGTGAAAAAATTACCACTTGTTTTGGTGGGAATCGAACCCACGACCAATCCCACCAAAACAAGTGGTAATTTTTTCACAAATTTATCTCTCAATTTGTCAATTAAACGTACTTTGCCTAAAATACTTCAAGTTTTTACGTCTATTTCAGACATACTAGCCGACTGGTATCGCCGGAAAAGGGCAATAAAATCATTGTCATCCTTCAGAAGCTTCTACTGCAAATCACCCAGGAGTTCCTTCTGGATAATCCCACAAAATTTCTTACAAAAACTTTACGATAGCTATTTCTGGAAATACTCCAGAATCCTGAAAATCAAACTACTGCGGGAGTTTTGTAATCGAGAACTCTTTCAAGAGTTCCTTGGGAAACCTTCTAGACATGTGGGAGATTCTTTTGGGAATCCTTCAGGAATTCCAGGAGAAATCCCTTGATCGAATTCATGATCCCAGACCAAAAGTTCTATTCCCTAACTGCCAACAGACTGACTAAAATCCTAAATTCCCTAAAGGAACCTCTTCCAGAATAAATCCATTAACCCTTGAGCGATCGCGCTGTTGTGTTTTGTACAATACGTTGAAGAAATCTCACTTTTAGTGTTCAGTATTAGCGTGGTGCTGGCGGTGGTGGCCAACCGCGCTAGTTATGGAAGGTTAAGGAATCCACAGAAGATATACAAGGTGGAATCGCTAACAGAAGTTACTGAAGAAATCCATGATAGTATTTTCGGAGTAATCGAAAGATGAAATCTCGGACAAAACTTTGTAAGAATCTCCAGATGTAAGTTTTTGGGGGAATACTCAGTTGAACATCCTGGAGGAATCCCCGGAAACAACACCAACGTTAGGGCATTTACGCTAATGAATAAAATTAAAAAAAAAAATGGTTCGATTATCCTCCATGTCCCGGATAATCGAGTGCGACCTTTGCTGATTTTATATGCACATCTTACCTATTATATATCTGTCATAGTTAGCTACCACTTCAACACTTGTTTTTTTTTATTACAAGAAAATAAGTAAAATAATGAGTGAGGGAAGGCTTAAATTATGCACTATTTGGAGCTGAATGAATATATGTTGTAAGTAATTTGTAGCATACGCCTTTTATGTCATCATTGGTAGTTACTTCTATTTTTTCCATAGATGCATTACGTCAAGAATAATATTAAACTATAAATATCTAGTACATAGTATTCACAGGATTGCAAGTGCATTTTTACATGGTACTTATCATATGATAGGAATATTCGGCGTTACCTATTAATAAAATGTGCATTTTAAAAACCGGGAAAATGTCAGAAATCGTACCGGGAAAACCGGGAAAAATACGGGAATTTCAAAACTGATATTTAGTGGCCCCCCTCACTAAGTGAGGTGAAAATTTAGTTTTTACCATATGTGAATATAGTGTACTGATGTCTTCAGGAAAGCTATTTCGAAAGATACGAGTCATTTTCAGTGAACGACTCCTAAATATCAGTTTTTTCATTGTAACTTTTACCAGTAATTTTTGAGAATTATCAAATGTTATACAAAGTTATCTTCATATTTTCTTTGAAGACGATAAAGTTAATGTTCACCGGGGCAAGTTGAAACGGGTGGGGCAAGATGAAACAGCCAGCGCACAATGGGAAAAATAGGTATAAAACGCGAATAAATTCAATATCTTTGCTCGGAGTGGATGAATTCGAATGAAATTTTAACACAAACTGCAAAAATCTCTACAGTTTCAGATACGGATGGTGTCATTCGCCGCAAGATGCTGGAAATCAGTGTATCGGGCCCATTTTACGCCACTCTCTCTCAATTTCACCTTTTTGGAAAAAATCTGGAATGCAAAATAAATTATTTATTTTATTTGTGTTTGTGTTTAAACTTCCATAGTATCGAACGGAGCTGGTTTGGCTCACCGTACGGCATTAAAAATTGGGATATATTCAAATAACTTGAAATTTTCACATGCATTTTCGCTCGGAGTGGAACGCAATCTACAAGAGAAAGACCAATCTTATGTCGAATTTCCGATACTATGGAAGTTTCTACACAAATACGAGTAAAAAAGTCAGTCATTTTACACGCCGGTCGGGAATAGATGAAACTTTATTAAAAAAGTGTGAGAGAGAGAGTACGGGGCAAAACGAGCTCAATACACTGATTTCCAGCATCGTGCGGGGAATGACACCCTTCTTATCTGAAACTGTAGAGATTTTTGCAGTTTGTGTCAAAAATTCATTCAAATCCATCCCCTCCGAGCAAAGATATTGAATTTATTCGCGTTTTATACCTATTTTTCCCACTGTGCAGCGGGTTAACATGATGTTTTCTATTGATGATAAACAATTTGATTGCCATAACACATAGTGTTTGATTCAAACAATCTTTTAGCGAAAGATAAATTTTCAAATTGTATTGAACTCTATTTCAAAACATCGCGTTTCATCTTGCCGCAGCCGTTTCAACTTACCCCGGTGAACCTTATGTTTTCAGTACTTTTTGTTCTTTTTATGTTACATTTTACAGCTCGGTTTCAATGTCAAGGAAGCTAGTGCCCGGCATGACATGCAATAAACCTAACACCTATTATACATTTGTTTTATTATCAATTAAAAAAAAAACTTCCTCCATTTTGCCTCTGTAGATGTTACACAGCCGTGAAAAGGCTAATGTCTGACATAATTTATTAAATATCTAAAAAAATATCAAAGCTATAATGTTGTCTAATTCAGAAGAAATTCGTCATGTTAAATAACTTTGTGGAACACTTGAAAATTCTCAAAAATGCCTGAAAAAAGTTACATCAAATAAACTGATTTTAAGGTGTCGTTTTTTAAATAATGACCCATGTCTCTAACTGCCCATGTTCGCATAGTCGACGTAACCACCATTGCCAATGTCAACATACACAAGCTAGTATCTAATCTAGTACATGTGCATATTTCTGACCGGGTTTATTAAGTAGAGTACAAGATCAGCCTGTAACGCCTCTTCAAACCTACTGATACCTCCTGTAACGCATCTAAAATTAACTGAAAATCCTCTGAAGCTTTCTAGAATGCCAAAATGTTGAATACAAAAACGTCGAAAGGACCAAACATCGAGAAGTGAAAAATGGGAATGAAAGAATAAATATCTCACTATTAGCTAAAATGGCTCGTTTTCGACCTTTTGTGCCTTTTCACGTTTTGGCATTCGAAGTTTTGTCCCTAAGCTTTTGAAAAACATCTGAAATTTCCTCAGACCCCCTGTAACGCACCTGATAATCACCGAACCCCTTCACAAACATCCCTGAAGCCAACTAAAAAACCTCAGAAATGCTTTCAAAACCCCTTGACCTATGAAACCCTATGTTTAGGACCCATTAAACCTAATGAAATCCCTCAAAACGCTCATAAAATCCTCTGTAGCGCCTCCAAAATCCGATGAGTAGGACTGCTCCAGCCAGCGATGCGTAAACTTTGCAGCCTCCCGTGGTATGGTAATCTGAAGCACCTTCTTCCCCCGTAAAGATATCCAAAGATCCACCTGGAGATCACCCGGTCATCAAACAGAAAACCAAATCGACCACGTTCTAATCGACGGTAATTTCTTGTCGGATATAACCAACGTCCGCACATACCGCAGTGTAAATATAGATTCGCATCACTACCTAGTTACTGTAAGCATGCGTTCAAAACTTTCGACAGTTATTACCACGTATCGAAACCGAACGCCGCGGCTCAACATCGAGCAGCTGCATAACGTAGAAGTGGCTTCCCGACTAGAAAATTATATCAAGTTTGTATCATATTGTGTTATGATGTTATAATATTTTTCTATAACTAATTATGTTATGAACTAGATGCAGGATGATGTTAAAATAACTAAAATTGTAACAAAAAGTACACTAGTCTAATCGAGATTATAACCTATTTTGTTATAATCATATCAAAGTTATAACAAAATGAGATATGAATTTTAGCCTCAGGATTACTAGTTTCTATCAAAATATGATACAATTTTGTAACATAACGTTTCAAATGTCGATGACTTTTTTTTTTTTCATAGTGATTACGGCGGTAGCACACTGTGCTTATGTTCTAACACCGCACCCTTTCCCTACGTTTGCTTCTATGAGCCTCTATTTTTGTTTCAACACACAGAAGTACGTAGGCATATCGTGGCCCAAGTCGACACTGTTTTGGCCTGCGTTGAACAAAAATAGTTTTAATAAAAGTTTCCCATTGTTGCCGTTTCACTATGTGTTTTTGTATGTCGAACCGCGCTGAGAAGCTAATCGAGAGTACCTATTGTGTTTCACTATCAATTTGTGTACTGTATTGTGTTGCTCCCTGCTGTACCTGTATCGCTTCTGTATGTGGTGAGCATCGTAGCATAATCAATCGCGTTCGCGCGCGGAAACAAAAGACAATAGATGCGCGGGTGTTTAGTTTATTATCGTGTTGTTCTTTGCTGTACATGCATCGCTTCTATATGGGGTAACTATCGTACCGCATTATCGATCGCGTTCGCCTCTATAACGCGCGGAACCACTACACAAGATGCGCGGGACAAAACAAATCGCTATTGTAATAGAGATCGCAACGCGTATTTCCCGTATATCCCCGCGAGACAGCTGTGGGTACGCCGTAGACTCCACGGCTTCCAGTAGCAATGGTTGCCGAACCAACACTCTCTTCCCCTACCGCCGATCACAAGGACGCCGTTATCGACTTTCAAATGTCCCAAGCCTCTTATTCACTGGTAGCAAACCCCGATTACGATTATTCCGGTCAATCACGGAGCAGCAACCACGATGTGTACGGTCATCTTTGCTTTGCAGACAGCGCTGAGAACCTAATCGATCATTTCAAATGTCGATGACTTACAACTAAATTATAATACAATGAGTTATAAAGTAACATTTGTAACATAATGTGATATAATTCAGTTATGGTATTTTGAAAACACCAAGGATGTTGAACATGATTATATCACAATGAGTTTTGAATATCATAGTTTGTTAGGATTATGTTTTATTTTTGTTACAATTTTCTAGTCGGGTTAAGACTACGCGCAGCAGCTAGCAGTGGCCCTACCAATGGAAGAGCAGCTTGGCGCAGCTACACGTGAAGATGACTGGAGGGACATCCGATGCGCCATAGGTAGCACCTTGGCTGCAGAGCGAATGAGGCACGTTACAGACAGGCGCGGAACAGGCAGAACTCAGTCTTCCGGATGAAGAAGTACCAGCAGGAAGAACGAGATCGCGAAGCGATGGAAGAGCTGTACCGCGCTAAGGACAAACGAAAGTTCTACGAGAAGCTGAACCGCTCGCACAGAGGCTTTGTGCCACAAGCCGACATGTGCCGAGATAATCACGGGAATATTCTCACGAGCGAGCGTGAGGTGCTTGTGAGGTGGCGGCAGCATCACGATGAGCACCTCAATGGCGGCGTTGCAAGTACCGAAGGTGGTGTGGTAACAGATCTAGGAGTATGTGCACAGGATGAAAGACTTCCGGCCTCTGACCTCCAAGAAATTGAGGAGGAGGTTGGCCGGTTGAAAAACAACAAAGCCCCGCTGGAGCAGATCAGCTACCAAGCGAGCATCTAATATACGGTAGAGAAGCACTGGTAAGAGCACTACACTGGGTCATTACCACCCAGTCAACACACGATCGCATATGATGTTGCATAGGGTGGAAAAATGGAGGCGATATACGCACACTTTACACGTGGTTAAATGGAAGCATGAACGTATACATATGACCTCCACTTTAGCATCCTATTCTACATCATATAAGACTTTGTGTTATAACTGGGCATGATTTGGGTGGAGGAAGTATTGCCGGAGGCGTGGATGGAAGGTATTGTGTGTCCCATCTACAAAAAGGACAAGTTGGATTGCGGGAACTATCGCGAAATCACACTACTGAACGCAACCTACAAGATACTCTCTCAAATTTTATGCCGCCGTCTATCACCGATTGCAAGAGAGTTCGTGAAGCGAACTGAACGGTCCAGCGCTGCAACGATCCAGATGTTCGCCATCCGCCAGGTGTTGCAGAAATGCCGTGAATACAACGTGCCCACACATCACTTGTTCATCGATTTCAAATCGGCGCATGATACAATCGATCGAGATTAGCTATGGCAGATTATGCACGAGTACGGATTCCCGGATAAACTGATACGATTGATCAAGGCGACGATGGATCGAGTGATGTGTGTAGTTCGAGTATCAGGGAGAGAGTCCCTTCGAATCTCGCAGAGGGTGACGCCAAGGGGATGGTCTTTCGTGCTTGCTGTTCAACATTTTGTAATAAGAAGAGCGGGGATAAACACGAGTGGAATGATTTTCACTATGTCTGTTCAGTTGCTTGGTTTCGCTGATGATATTTATATTAAATATACCTCGTAAATTTGATACGATGATGGTGGAAACGTACATCCAACTAAAGAGTGAAGCCAGGTGAATCGGATTTGTCATTGATGTGTCGAAGACAAAGTACATTATGGCAAGGGCTCTAGGGAAGAATCATCACTCCCGCCACCCCGAATTTCTATCGACAGTGATGAAATCGAGGCGGTTGAAGAATTCGTGTACTTGGGCTCATTGGTGACCGCCGTCCGAGGGTACAAGAAGACGTGATGCGCAGCGAGCTAGGTGGGTCGGTCAAGAAACACAATGTAGGGCTTTACGAATAACTGGGCCCTGGAACTTCCTGTAACGCCCTTGAAACCTGCTGAAAATTTTCCGATTTCCACTGAAATGCCTATACAAACCTTGTGAACCTCCTGAAACCCTCTGTACTGCCTTTGAAACCTTCCTGTAACGTATCTGAAATCCCCCGAAACCCGAATACCCTGAAGCTCACTCAAAACCCCTTGGAATACTGAAGAATCTGGGGAATTCAAGAGGGGTTGTAGGGACTATTATAGAACTTCAAGAGGTTTCAGATGAACCCTGAAACCCCTTGAAACGTGCAAGGAACTCCGTGAAACCGTCATAGCAATACAGTGAAAACTTATCAGTTGAATAAATTGAACAGTATTTACGCTTGGGGGATACCCATGCTACCTGTTACAAAATTTACCAGTTCGGTAATACATCGCATAAAACATATATAAATAATGAATATGCAATACACTTTCACACATTTGCCTGAAATGCGTAACAATATTTTCCCACGTGTTTAGAATTAGCATTTAAATGGTCACAAATAGATGTACGAAGGCTGTGCGCCTCTTTCATTTAAAACATTTTAAAGCAACCCACCTCAATGCCGACCCGACTGGGCC
>NC_085137.1:310006083-310152951 GCF_035046485.1 Aedes albopictus | reverse complement strand
GATTTCGGTGTGGTAAGATCGTTCAACAAATGAAACCAGTCGTAATAGTAGTTTACGCAACAAGGTGCAGAATGAAGATTTTTACAGCACGAGTCGGACATTTATCCAACGAGGCTTGCCGAGTTGGATAATTACGACGACTGCTGGAAAAATCGAGTTCTGCACCGAGTTGCGTACAACGTTTTTTGCAATTTCATAAATTACCCTTGAGGATAGTTTTCAACAAAACTTTTTCATCAAACTGCACACTGATGTTCATAGCCATGTTTAAGAAAATCTGAACATAACAGGTTATACTGTGCAGCTATCACAATTTTTCAAAACTGCGTCCAGAAAGCATCAAGAAGTTGACTAAAACTGAAAACAGTGCTGTAATGGTTCATTACGCAACGCAAATCAGTGCTGTAATGAACCATTACAGCACTGTTAATTTGGTGTGGGAAAGTAGGCCTTTTCCTGTCAGATTTGCGTGAGGTAAAACAGCCTATTACGATGAGAAATTGCAAAAAGTTAATTTTGTACTTTTTAGGTTGCTGTTTAAACGTTCATGTAACTGCCTAAGCCTTTATTCGCAAATCACAGGAGAATTTGTGCTTTATCTTTGCCATGCGGTGTTTTCTAAAACCTGTTGGAGTAAAAGTTGATCTCAACTTTCTCTACCGAACTAAACTTCGCAGTGTATTGATTTTTTTATTGATAGAGTACCCGATATTACAATAGAAACAACGTCATTTAGTAGCTACTAGCTGTCCCCGGCAAATTTTGTCTTGCCTACTGCGTTTTTTGACGTTTCAAGTCCCTAGCTTCGTCCCTAGCCAAGCCAAGTCCCCGTTCAAAATGTATGAAAACCCGTTTTTTTCAAAAACTCAATTTTCCAATGTTTTTTGCCTCATAAACCTTCCTTGGGTTAAAACTAACGGAACAAAACTTAGACGACCCAAATCGGACCATTCGTTCGCAAGTTATGCGCGGTCCCACGTATGCCACTGCATTTATATATATATATATATATATATATATATATATATATATATATATATATATATATATATATATATATATATATATATATATATATATAGTGTATGTATATATAGTGTAGTGTATATATATATATATATATATATATATATATATATATATATATATATATATATATATATATATATATATATATATATATATATATATATATATATATATATATATATATATATATATATATATAGTATATAGTGTATGTATATAGTGTTGTATATATATAGACACAATTAAACGTTACGAAATACAATTCGTGAGTAGAAGCTGATTCAATGATAAATGTTTATTTGAACATTGCATGATATGTGTCAAGCCGATCAATGTGACCCCGTTTTACGGTACCTAAAAACATATCAAAAATATATATCTCAGAAACTTGTTATACGTGGCAGCCTTAGAAAATTGTTATAGGTACGTGGCAGTCTTATATAAGATTTAAATTTAGATCGAAGTTTTGTGTAGGGTATTGATTCTCTTTTTACCCCATATCCGCCCAGCGTCCTATTTATAGGACAGATGCCTCGAATGCCCAGCGTCCTATAAATAGGACAGTCCCTTGGATGTGAATATCTTCAGAATTATGCAAAATTTTAGAATACTTTCTTCAGAGAAGATGTTCTCCACACCCATACCTTGCTCATAGTGGACAATATAGTATGTGACTGGTTCACTAGGTGGCGTAAACGATGCTGTAAGGAATGCATATTGTCACGATCTGTGAGCATCATTTCCAATGCAAAAAAAAAAGTTAATAATTTACAGTTCATTTCTTCGGCAGAGTTGTTAATCAATACATACAAAAGTCGATGTATGTATGATTGTATGTTTATATGCTTGTATATTTATATGTTTATATGTTTGTCTATTTGTATGTTTATATGTATGTATGTATGTACACATATTGAGATTTACACGTCATGTAAACTTCATTTTAGTCATGTAAACTTAATGTAATGATGATTTACATGATATATCATGTAAGTTTGTGTTATATGTCATGTAAACACTCAGAGTCATGCTAAATAACATGACATATAATGGAAGTTTACATGATATTTTATGACTTTTACATGATATGTCGTGTAAACATTTGTGATATTCCACGCTCCAAACATGTGCATTATATGTCACAAAAATTTACACTCTTTTTTCGATCTGTGTATGTATGTATATATGTATGCCGGAACATAGGCATAACTCTGAAATGCGTCAATAAATTTCAATCAAATTTGGTATACACATTCCTTAGGATGTGGAGGTGGTAGCAAGAATATTTAAATTCAAGATGGCGGCTTAGGTTCCAAGATGGCGGTCAAAACTCCAGAATATATGCTTTTTAAGGACCATGCTGCTTCGGATACTATGCAATATGGGTATCTATCGATCGGGCTTCACAAGTAGAACTCAAAAATAAATATCCGACGCCATTTTGAAATCAAAGATGGCGGACCATATCCAATATGGCGGCCATGAAATGGCAGTTTGATCTATAATACCATGCAATATGGCTATTTATAGATTGGGCTTTATGAGTAGAAGTCAAAAATCGTAATTTTACGCCATTTTGAAATCCAAGATGGCGGACAATATCCAAGATGGCGGCCACGGAATGGTAGTTTGAGCTCTGATACCATTCAATATGGGTATCGATCGATCGGGCATGATGAGTAGAAATAAAAAATCGATATTTAACGCCATTTTGAAATCCAAGATGGCGGACCAAATCCAATATGGCGGCCACTGAACGGTAGTTTGATCTATATTACCATGCAATACGGGTCTCGATCGATCGGGCTTCATGAGTAGAAGTTAAAAATCGACATATGACCCTATTTCGAAAACCAAGACGGGTATCTATCGATCGGGCTTCATGAATAGAAGTCAAAATCGATATTTGACCCTATTTCGAAATCAAAGATAGCGGACCATATCCAAGATGGCGGCTACGGAATGGTAGTTTGAGCTATGATAATATGCAATATGGGTATCTATCGATCGGGCTTCATGAGTAGAAGTCAAAAAACGATATTTGACTCTGTTTAGAAATCCAAGATGGCGGCCACAGAATGAGTGTTTGAGCTATGAAACCATGCAATGGGTATGTATCGATCGGGCTTCATGAGTAGAACTCAAAAATGAATATCTGAATTTGAAACCCAAGATGGTGGACCATACCCAAGTTAGTGACCACGGAATGGTAGTTTGAGCTATAATACCATGCAATATGCGTATCTAAAGGGTAGATGGTAGGGTAGCGGGTAGGATAAAAGGTGGAGCAGACGGTCGGGTAGAGGGTTTGGGTGAATGATAGAGTAGAGGGAGTGGAATAGAAGGTTATGGTAGAGGATAGGGTAGACGGTAGGGAGAAGGGTAGAATAGAGAGTAGGTTTGAGGGTGGGAAAAATGTTAGGGTAGAGAGTAGGGTAGACGATACAATTCAGAACAATATAGACTAGAGGGTACGGTAAAGGATAGGGCAGTGGTTATAGTAGGGGATAGTTTTGAGGATAGGGCAGATGGTAGGGTTAAAGGTAGAGGGCAAAGAAGACAGTAACGTAGAGGCTAGAGAATAGAGTGAAGAATTGAGATGAGATTAGATGAGCTGAGGTTCTTTTTGAGATACCTTCAGGAATTCTTTCCAGGATTTCTTCAGGCATTCATTTTCATTCATTTATTTAGTTAACATCAAATTCATGATAATACTGAATCAACAATTTGTCGCCATAATACTCGATTTGCAGCTGCAGCTCTCCAACGTCGGTCACGCCCAACACTCGCCAGATCACGCTCCACCTGGTCCGCCCATCGTGCTCTCTGCGCTCCACGCCTTCTTGTACCAACCGGATGGTTAGCAAACACCAACTTTGCAGGATTGTTGTCCGGCATTCTTGCAACATGCCCTGCCCATCGTATCCTTCCGGCTTTGGCCACTTTCTGGATGCTGGGTTCGCCGTAAAGTGCAGCGAGCTCGTGGTTCATCCTTCTCCGCCACACACCGTTCTCCTGCACGCCGCCGAAGATCGTCCTTGGCACCCGTCGCTCGAAAACTCCGAGTCCTTGCTGGTCCTCCTCGAGCATCGTCCATGTCTCGTGTCCGTAGAGAACCACCGGTCTTATTAACGTCTTGTACATGGTACATTTGGTGCGGGGGTGAATCTTTTTTGACCGCAGTTTCTTCTGGAACCCATAGTAGGCACGACTTCCACTGATGATGCGCCTTCGTATTTCACGGCTCACGTTATTGTCAGCCGTTAGCAAGGAACCGAGGTAGACGAATTCTTCTACCACCTCGAAAGTATCCCCGTCTATCGTAACATTGCTGCCAAGGCTTGTCCTGTCT
Organism: Aedes albopictus; assembly: GCF_035046485.1. Classification (NCBI taxonomy): domain Eukaryota; kingdom Metazoa; phylum Arthropoda; class Insecta; order Diptera; family Culicidae; genus Aedes; species Aedes albopictus. The sequence continues at coordinate 310,148,570 of NC_085137.1, read as the reverse complement.
CGCTCAGTCCCACCTACCAGCATGTACTTTGTCTTAGCCGCATTCATCACCAGTCCGACCTTTGCTGCTTCACGTTTCAGGCGGGTGTACTGTACTGCCACCGTTCCAAATGTTCTAGCAATAATATCCATGTCATCCGCAAAACAGACAAATTGGCTGGATTTCGTGAAGATCGTACCCCGGCTGTTGAGCCCGGCTCGTCACATAACACCTTCCAGGGCAATGTTGAATAATAGGCAGGAAAGTCCATCACCTTGTCGTAGTCCCCGTCGAGATTCAAATGAACTGGATAGTTCACCCGAAATCCTTACGCTGTTCTGCACACCGTCCATCGTTGCTCTTATCAGTCTAGTCAGCTTCCCGGGAAAACTGTACTCGTCCATAATTTTCCATAGCTCTGTGCGGTCGATACTGTCGTATGCCGCTTTGAAGTCGATGAACAGGTGATGCGTTGGGACCTGGTATTCACGGCATTTCTGGAGGATTTGCCGTACGGAGAAGATCTGGTCCGTTGTCGACCGGCCGTCGACCGGCGGCTTGGTAACTTCCCACGAACTCATTTACTTTAGGTGAGAGACGACGGAAGATGATCTGGGATAGCACTTTGTAGGCGGCGTTTAAAATGGTGATCGCTCGAAAGTTCTCACACATTAACTTGTCGCCTTTCTTGTGGATGGGACAGATTATCACTTCCTTCCACTCCTCCGGTAGCTGTTCGGTTTCCCAGATCTTGACTACTAACTGGTGCAGACAGGTGGCCAACTTTTCCGGGCCCATCTTGATGAGTTCTGCTGCGATACCGTCCTTACTAGCCGCTTTGTTGTTTTTTGAGCTGGTAGATGGCATCCTTAACTTCCCTCAGCGTGGGAGTTGGTTCGTTCCCGCCCTCTGCTACACCAACATAGTCATTTCCTCCGCTGCCTTGGTCCTCCGTGCCTACATTGTCTTCGCCATTCAGGTGCTCGTCGAAGTGCTGCTTCCACCTTTCGATCACCTCACGTTTGTCCGTCAGGAGGCTCCCATCCTTATCCCTGCAGATTTCGGCTTGCGGCACGTAGCCTTTGCGGGATGCGTTGAGCTTCTGATAGAACTTCCGTGTTTCCTGTGAACGGCACAGCAGTTCCATTTCCTCGCACTCCGCTTCTTCCAGGCAGCGCTTTTTCTCCCGGAAGAGACGGGTCTGCTGCTTCCGCTTCTGTCTGTATCGTTCCACTTTCTGTCGGGTTCCATGCTGCAGCATTACCGCCCGCGCTGCATCCTTCTCCTCCAGAACCGCTCTGCACTCCTCGTCGAACCAATCGTTTCGTCGACTCCGTTCTACATACCCGATAGTGCTCTCGGCTGCGTTGTTGATGGCTGCTTTGACTGTACTAGTAATCCTACATTATAGAGATCTGCGGAGGCGGCCATTGTGAGCCAATCGTGCAGAGAGAACTGTCAAAGTGTGAGCCAAATGAACATGCTTATCGTTCGTAGGAAGGCGTCGTTTGAACGGTATTGCAATAGGAACTAAATAAATAAAAATTATTTATTTTTAATATCGAGAAATTGGCGGCATATGTATGTTTAGTAAAAAGATAAAAATTTATTAATTCTGCTTTCAAAAGCTCATGCTTATGACGACACTTTTGTTGCTGAACTTGTCGAAAAAACTTCCATTGCTGCTTCTTGCTTCACTTCTGCCGATATGATTAGCGTAACACTTTTGCAATGAATTTCAGATTTCTTCGATTGCTCCGCTATTTCAACAAAATTTTGGAAAAAAAAATTATACCATAGTTAGAAAATGTAAACAAAACAACTTGAACCACAACGAAGTCACGCACAAAGTTTGAACATCTAGCTTTGTAGCAAGTGTTGGCAGCTGTTGTAAACAAAACAAACAGCGTTGCCGAATCGACGTATGTAACTTCCGCTCATCTCTATGTAGAGGATTTCTAGACTGTACTCCAGTAGTCCTCTAGAGGGGCCACATCGAGCACACCCTCGTCCGGCAACGCTGCCTCGAGATTCTGCGCGTATGCGGTGGCGACATCCGGTTGCTTCAGTCGCTCTAGATCGTACCGGGGCGGCCGCCGGTACTGTACATTGTCTATATATATAAAAATGAGTTTGAAGTCCCTTTGAGGCAACAAAACTCACGAACGGCTGAACCGATCAGGATGACTCTTGCATGGTTTGATTCGTATTCATGGTGGCTGTGTTTATATGTAAAAAAAGTTACGAAAACTAATTTAAAAAGTAAGAAAATTGGTAAAACACTGATTTTTGATGAGCCGGGAACAAATTCAGCGTGATCAAAATTAAATCAATCTAGAGTGCGTTGCTGCGATGACCTCAACAGTTGTCAAACCACCGCAGCTTGGCAAGACAAAGTTTGCCGGGACAGCTAGTTAATATATAAAAATGAGTTTGAAGTTCCTTTGAGGCAACAAAACTCAAGAACGGGTAAACCGATCAACATGATTCTTGCACGGTTTGGTTCGTATTCATGGTGTCTGTGTTTATATGTACAAAAAGTTACGAAAATCATCTAGAAAAGTAAGAAAATTTATAAAGTACTGATTTTTCATGAGCTGGGAAGGTAGCCAACACGATCGAAATGAAACCAATCTAGAGTGCGGTGTTATTTTGAGCTCAACAGTTGTCAAAACACCACAAGACGGCAAGACAAAGTTTGCCGGGACAGCTAGTTGTTAATAACGGAGAGTTTTGGGCGCAGTTTAACCATCACCAGGTAGTGATCAGAGTCGATATTAGCGCCACGATAGGTCCTGACGTCGATAATGTCGGAGAAGTGCCGTTCATCAATCAGAACGTGGTCGATTTGCGATTCCGTTTGTTGTGGTGATCTCCAGGTGTAACGATACGGGAGGCTGTGCTGGAAGAAGGTGCTACGAATGGCCATGTTCTTGGAGGCGGCGAAATCGATGAGGCGTAGGCCATTTTCGTTCGTCAGCTGGTGGGCGCTGAACTTTCCAATTGTCGGTCTGAATTCCTCATCCTGGCCTACCTGAGCGTTTAGATCCCCTATGATGATCTTGACGTCGTGGTTTGGGCAGCTGTCGTACTCGCGTTCGAGCTGCGCGTAAAATGCGTCTTTATCATCATCAGTGCTTCCGGAGTGAGGGCTGTGCTCGTTTATTATGCTGATGTTGAAGAATCGGCCCTTGATCCTCAACCTGCACATTCTTTCGTCGATCGGCCACCAACCGATCACGCGCCTCTGCATGTCGCCCATCACTATACACTCAGTAGCAAAAAAAAAGCCGAGCTGATTTTTTCTTCCAAAATACGTCATGTTCAATCTGCTGCAACTTTGACAATTATCAATATTTTTGGCTGAAAATTTTACCACTTCATCATCAATATATTGTTAATGTATGGACAAAATTCCAAATTGATAGAAATTATATATTTTGAGTTATAACAACTTATATGAAAAAATCCAATTTTGGACATACTTTATTCAAAAATCCGTATTTCAGTGAAAAATTTAAGTAGCTTCATAAAAATTTCACTGCAGCGTCAGAAAATATAGGAAATGTTGTGGTCAAAATTTGAAATGTTTTCATCAAGCGGTTTGGGCCACAGAAATCGTCAAAGTTGAAGTACCACTGTGGGTGCCTACAGTTTTCACTCCATATTGACCACGCTGAAACATCGGTGCAGAAAAAAAGCCGAGGTCAATTCGTTCCATTAACGTTTAGATCTAAGTTTTAATAAACAATCTATATTAAATGACATATTTTTATAAATTTTCGTGTGGTCTGCTAGCTGTTTATGACATTCTACACGTAACACATAGTGCGTTACGCGTTACACGTAATGCGTTACAAACATACATATATTAGTGAATATACAAGTAGTTTGAATAATTTACAATTTTTGGCTACTGTTAAAACCTTATCATAAGCAAACAAGTGATGTTACATGTCTTTCTATATCATACTTTGTGGTTCTCAATTATACCCCACAACTTGTTTACTTATAATATTTTTTTTCACAGTTGCCAACATTTGTAACTTATACAAACTACATACTTGTATATTCACTAACAAATGTATGTTTGTAACGCATTACGTGTAACGCGTAACGCACTATGTGTTACATGTAGAATATCAAAAACTACTAGCAAACCACACGAAAATTTATAAAAATATGTCATATAATATAGATTGTTTATTAAAACTTAGATCTAAACGTTAATGGAACGAATTTACCTCGGCTTTTTTTCTGCACCGATGTTTCAGCGTGGTCAATATGGAGTGAAAACTGTAGGCACCCACAGTGGTACTTCAACTTTGACGATTTCTGTGGCCCAAACCGCTTGATGAAAACATTTCAAATTTTGACCACAACATTTCCTATATTTCCTGACGCTGAATTTTTTATGAAGCTACTTAAATTTTTCACTGAAATACGGATTTTTGAATAAAGCATGTCCAAAAATGGATTTTTTCATATAAGTTGTTATAACTCAAAATATATAATTTCTATCAATTTGAAATTTTGTCCATACATTATCAATATATTGATGAAGAAGTGGTAAAATTTTCAACCAAAAATATTGATAATTGTCAAAGTTGCAGCAGATTGAACATGACGCATTTTGGGAGAAAAAATCAGCTCGGCTTTTTTTTTGCTACTGAGTGTAAAAGCTGTTCCCAGCTCACGTGTGTTGCCGCAACTCTGGTAGATGGTATGATTACCTCTAAACGTTCGCACCATAGATCCTGTCCAACACACCTCCTGCAGCGCTACGATTCCGAACCCGCGGTCCTTCAGTATATCGGCGAGTATGCGGGTGCTCCCGATGAAGTTGAGAGATCTGCAGTTCCACGTACCGAGCTTCCAATCGCAAGTCTCTTTTCGTCGCTGTGGTCGTCGCCATTGGTATCGGTTCGCATTCTTCTCTTGTTGATTTTCCGGTGCTAGTCTTTTTTACGGCTGGCTCGCAGGGCCTGACACCAACCCACTAACCCAGGGAGCTGGGCTTACCTTCCCGGAAGCTACGGGTTCTGCATTGGCATTTCCTCCAACTACAGTGCTAAATAGCTAGGCTCGAGCGTCAGTCTTCGCCGGGGGTGGTGTTTTTAATGGGCGCCCAGGAGATAATATTTTACCTGAGCTTCCACCCCCATTCCTTCAGGCATTCTTCTCGAGAATCTTCTCAGGGTTATTCCCGAGATTCCTTCAGATATTGCTTCCGAGATTGCTGTTTGAATTGCTCCGGAGTTCTTTTCAGGGATTTTTGTAGGCGTTGTTTTGGAAAATCCTGAAAGGATTCTCAATTCGAGCTCGGTTATCAACCGTTTCGGACTCTAGGAACCGGCGATCGATGCGTTTCAACATCCAGCGGTTTTCAGCAGACGGTACGGTAGCTGACTATCACCAGAAGCTGGACGAGCGGATAAGTGATATCAACGAGAGCGATAATCTCAACACTCTGTGGGAGTCTATCCACGGAGCGATGAGTACAGCAGCACGGGAGGTGATAGGTACTGCTCAAAGACGACCTAGAAACGGGTGGTTCGACGAGGAGTGCCAGAGGGTTGCCAGAAGCCGGATGCTGGTGTCGGGGACCCGGCAGAGCAGGGAGCGATACAGGGAAGCAAGAGTAGCCGAAAAACGAATCCACCGCAAAAAGAAAAAAGAGCACGAGGAAAATGTGATTGCTCAGGCGCAAGAGAGTATGGAACAGAATGATATGCGGAAATTTTACGAAACTGTCAATGGCGTGCGGTGAAAATCAGCGCCTTCTCCCGTCATGTGCAACGACCGTAATGGAAACTTGCTGACAGACGAGACAATGTTGGCTGCCAGGTGGAGAGAGCACTATGAGGTATTGTTGAACGGTGGGAGTGGAAGAGCGCCGGACAGAATTCGAATCGACGACGACGGACAAGCTGTGGAACCTCCTACGCTAGAGGAGGTCAGTGAGCAGCTGTATCAACTCTTACACCGTATTATATTAAAGATATGGGAGGAGGAAGAACTACCTGCTAGTTGGTTGGATGGTCTAAATTGCCCTCTTTTCAAGAAAGGGCATCGACTGGAGTGTGCGAATTTCACAGGAATAATCCTCCTCAATTCAGCGTACAAAGTTTTGTCCAGAGTTCTGTTCCACAGGCTGAGGCCGATTGAGGAGTCCTTCGTCGGCGAATATCATGCAAGATTTCGTGAGGGCCGATCAACGACGGATCAGATGTCCACCCTGCGGCAGATTCTCGAGGCGCTGTCCATAAACTACGTAGACTCATTTTTGGCCATCTCATGATATTTACGTTTGGATAAAAACAAGTTAAGATCTAGATTTATCTTTGACCCATAACAACTGTCAAAATGTCATCTCGATAGGATGCACTAGTTTTACATTGGCCATCCAAAGGTGGCATAGAATATATTATTCTAAAAGATTCCTTTTCAAAGACTGCACGTGACTTCAAGTTCAATCTAATCGTTGTGACACAAGACATATTGTGACCGATTGCCTCTCACACTAGTTCCTATTGAAACTATTCATGGTTTGTGTAGTCTGAATAATTAAAACATTTTGGAAAGTGGTATGAAATCTGGCTATGAATCAAATATGCAACAAGCAAAAACCCCGATTTTGTGAACCATCCTAATATTTGCAGAGTTTTCTAATGATTGTCAAAAAATTCTACATTATTTTAAATTGCCAAAGTTTCAACACAATTGGACATTAGTTTTCAAGATGTTGCGCCATTTGAGGTCTTTAATGCATACTTTTTCTTTTTTAATTTGAAGGTCAATGTAATATAAAATAAAATGTGTGGGAATTCTTTACAAATATTAATAATAATTGTTTTTCTATATCTTGTTCAAGTTATACTTGGAGTTAAATTGATCAGTTAACGCTGCATATTCAATGGATTATCAAAAATATAATACATTAGAGAACATGACTAACATGAGGCATACTTATTTTTGTTGCCGTCACCGGCTGCAAAAGCCGAACGAACTCCCATAAGAATTACTTTGTTCCAAAAATTATATCACACTGTACATAACATTAACTGTATATATATATATATATATACTAGCTGTCCCGGCAAACTTTGTCTTGCCAAGCTGTGGTGGTTTGACAGCTGTTGAGGACATCGCAGCAACGCACTCTAGATTGATTTCATTTCAATCACGTTAAATTTCTTCCCTGCTCCTGAAAAATCAGTATTTTTACATTCTTTATACTTCTTGAATGGTTTTCATGACTTTTTATGTATATAAACACAGCCACCATGAATACGAATCAAACCATGCAAGAGTCATCCTGATCGGTTCAGCCGTTCGTGAGTTTTGTTGCCTCAAAGGGACTTCAAACTCATTTTTATATATAGATATATATATATATATATATATATATATATATATATATATATATATATATATATATATATATATATATATATATATATATATATATATATATATATATATATATATATATATATATATATATATACATATATACATATATATATATATATATACATATACATATATATATATATATATACAGGGTGACTGGTAATTCGTGTTACACCCGAAAGGAGGTGAAAGTAGACCATATTTGCAGCAAAAAATTGTTCTACAGGTAGGTCCGGAAATCACTGCTAAATGAGTTATTCAAAAATTAGTGTTTTTAAATTACCCCATCTTTAAACATCTCTAACTCAGAAACTATGAACCGTATAATCAATCTAAGCGCATGGATAGAAAGCTTAAAGCTTTGTCTTTTAATGCTCTTTGGACAGGTAATTGATAAAAAGTCATTTAAGTGCAGAAATTTTGACTTTTATGTAAAAAGTGCCTAAAAATGTACCCCTTTTTCACCTTTTTTGATAGTTTATTCGTGAAAAACGTGATAAATGTGAGAAATGTTCTTCTACAAAACATTCATTTTTTGATACGCTACCAAACTGTCCTTTAGTGCAACATTGTATCTTTCATAGTTTTGTCACAATCTTGAATTCAAAATCTGGTGAAATAAATCAATGTTTTTATTGCAATACTGTCTGGCAACCCTACACGTTTGCTTGCTGTTGGTCGTCGTGCGCATGGCAACGAAGTCCGGCGTCGCGGTGGCGGTCATCGTTTGACAGAGCCAACAGTGAACGGAAAATTGCGCGCAATGTTTATGAATCAATCTCAAGGCATCCTTTTCTTTGGGTGAAGATTCAATTCGCCTAGATGCCATACACCCAAACCCACTCACTGGTGGAATTTAGCGAGATCATAACGCTGGGTGGCACCGTTTTAAGGGATATTCAAACCTACGGGCCGAGACTGGGTCCGGGCCGGGGCCGCGGCCGAGACGCGATAGGGCTTTTGTCGCTTCGTTCTCACTGCACACAATGCTCACCGGGCTATAGCGCCTGCGCACCAACAATTTATGTTGCGCGAACGCACGCACAGTATGAAGCGGTTGTCATTTATTTTTGTTTTTTTTTTTGCGCACTTTCTCCAGTGTGTTTGATGTACATTCATCCAGAACTTTCTTTTGTAATTTCTACAGGAATCTGGGATTCCTCCAGCTTTTTTATGATTTCCCTTGGAATGCTTTCTGGGACTCTCCCGTAGTTCTTTCTGGAAAACCTCTAATGAGATTCTTCTAGGAGTCCTTCCTGGTATTTCTCCAGCTACTCCGTCTGGGTTTTTGTCCTTTAGTTCTACTAAAATTTCTTCTGGGATACTTTCAAGAACTGGTTTAGAATTTTTCTCCAGAAATTCTTCCAGGAGTAGCTTCCCACAGTTTATTTATTTTCAGTTCAACGGGAAGCCCTCCTGATGTTCCTGAGAGTGAGTCCAGGAGCTCCCCAGGCATTCTTCCAGGCCACCCCAAAAAATACCAAGGGAATTTCTTAAGAATTAGCTCAAGAATTCCTCCAGCATTTGTCGTAGAATCACCCTAGGATTTTAGTGGGAATTTCTCCATTATAACTCTGGTAATTAATGCAGGAGTTCTCCAGCAATAATGCATGTTTCTCTTCAGGATTTTTCCCGAAAATTACTGAAGGACTCAAGGGATTTCTCCAGAAATTCCTGCATTAATACCACCAGGACTTCCTCAAGGGATTCCTCCACAAAATCCTCCACGATGCCGGCTAAAAATTCTTCCAGTAGTTCTTCCAGGAATAACTCCAGAAATTCATCTCGAAATTCCTACAGGAATTTCTCTTCAGGAATTGTAGAAGGGATTTCATCAGGAATTCTTCCAGGGATTTCACAAGACAATTTTTCAATAAATTGCTCAAAGACTTTCTCTAAGAATTCCTGCAAGGATTCATCTAGGAATTCCTCTGACGATTCCTCTAGATTTTTTTCCACGGTGTCCTCCAAAAATTCTTCCAGTTATTCCTCCATGAGTTCCTGCAGGAATTTATCCCGAAATTCTACCAGGAAATCCTGCAGGGATTCCTCCAGGAATCGCACCATAAATTCCTCCTGTAATTGCTGCAGGAGATTCTCTAGAGGTTCCTCCAAGGATTCCTCTAGAATTCCTTCCAGAATTTCTCCCTGGAAATCATCAAGAAATTCCTCTAGAAATTCCGTCAGTAATTCCTCCGGAAATTCCTTCAGTAATTCCTCACAGAATTCCTCTAGGAATTTCTACAGGGATTTCTTCAAAAATTTCTCCAGAAAGTACTCCAGGCATTTCTCCAGGAATTACTTCATGAATTTCTCCATAAATTATTCCAGGAATTCCTCCAGAAATTACTTCAGGTACTACTTCTGGAGTTCCTCCAAGAATTCCAACGGAAATTGCTCAAGGCATACCTCCAGAAATTCCACCAGGTATTTTTCCAGGAAGTCTTTTTGGAAATACTCCAGGCATAACTCCAAAAATTTCTCCGTGAGTTACTCCAGGTATTCCTACAGGATTCTTACAGATGTTTATCCAGTAACTACTGCAAGATGTCCTCCATTTTTTTCCAGGAATTCCTCCAGTGATTCCTTCATAAATTTCTCCAGTAAATGCTCCAGAAAATTCTTTAGAGATTCCTTCAGAATTCCTTCCTGTATTTCCTCCAGGAAATCGTCCAGAAATTTCGCCAGTGGTTCCTTTAATAAATCTTCTATGGATTCCTCCAGGAATTCGTACAGAATACCCTCCAGAAATTTCTCCAGACATTCCTCCAGAAAACACTCCAGAAATTCCTCTAAGAATTTCGCCAGTGCACAATGGTTTATTTTCCCATTTTCACGCTCTTAATTAATAGCTCGTAAGATTGAGGAAATAGAGCAATGGTGTCTTCGGCAAAGTTGACGGGAATGACCAGCGCCATCTTTTGATAGTTAGAGTTTTCGGATCAATCCCCCTAAAAGTGAGATACAAAATTATGCTTTTTAATTTGTTGAGATAGAGGGTTGACGTCTTCGGCAAAGTTGTAGCATTTTTGATTCCAAACAACTTTCCTGAAGACGTCAATGTTGTATTTTTTACACCAATGGAGATAGAGGCCTGTGTTTGAAAGTTGGTCCCAAAAACACGTTTTTAAGTAAAACATACATTTGTTGAATTTTTAGGCCCATACAATGTTCTGCAAAGTTGTATGTATCAATAAAATACGCAACTTTGCCGAAGACATTGAAGCTGTGGGAATTAAATGAAACGAGTTATAGATAAATTAATGATTTTTTTCATCCACTTTTAGGGATAAATATCTTTCTTAGGGGCAAAAAGGTGCAGCTGAGGATACCCTTATCAGAAAGTACATCTAAAGAGCTTTCAAATAAGGGTTAGTTTGTCCGTCCACGATCGTCTACTGAGAAGATATGACCATAATAAAAAATGTCCATACTACGGTTTAATTGCAATCAAATCTACTTTGACAGAAAAATGCATGGCTACTATGATGAAATATAAGTTAAACCCGCTTTCGTCTTATCTTAATAAAAGTTCATTGTGTTGACTTTTTTCATATAAAATTTCAAATAGCTTTACAGAAGAACTCGTGAGTTGTTTTACTCTGTGAGAGCGTATGAAACCCCGACAAATCTTAATATTTTATTCAATGAATGAGATTTGTACTAAACAGTAGAAAGCATATAAAAAGGCTGTGGAACACATTTTTAGAACAAATTTGGTATTTAAAACAATCAGGACTGTTGCGCAAATTAGCTTAGAGAAGGCTACCTATTATTTGATCATAGTAGCCATGCATTTTTCTGTCAAAGTAGATTTGATTGCAATTAAACCGTAGTATGGACATTTTTTATTATGGTCATATCTCCTCAGTAGACGATCGTGGACGGACAAACTAACCCTTATTTGAAAGCTCTTTAGATGTAATTTCTGATAAGGGTATCCTCAGCTGCACCTTTTTGCCCCTAAGAGAGATATTTATCCCTAAAAGTGGATGAAAAAAATCATTAATTTATCTATAACTCGTCTCATTTAATTCCCACAGCTTCAATGTCTTCGGCAAAGTTGCGTATTTTATTGATACATACAACTTTGTAAACCATTGTATGGGCCTAAAAATTCAACAAATGTATGTTTTACTTAAAAACGTGTTTTTGGGACTAACTTTCAAACACAGGCCTCTATCTCCATTGGTGTAAAAAATACAACATTGACGTCTTCAGGAAAGTTGTTTGGAATCAAAAATGCTACAACTTTGCCGAAGACGTCAACCCTCTATCTCAACAAATTAAAAAGCATAATTTTGTATCTCACTTTTAGGGGGATTGATCCGAAAACTCTAACTATCAAAAGATGGCGCTGGTCATTCCCGTCAACTTTGCCGAAGACACCATTGCTCTATTTCCTCAATCTTACGAGCTATTAATTAAGAGCGTGAAAATGGGAAAATAAACCATTGTGCAGTGATTTCTTTCGTCCAGAAATTTCGCCAGTGATTCCTTCAATAAATCTTCTAGGGATTCCCCCAGGAATTCCTACAGAATATCCACCAGAAATTCATCCAGGCATTCCTCCAGGAATTCCTACAGAAAATACTCCAGGAATTCTTCCAGGAATTTCACCAGGAATTACTCCAGGAATTCATCCACGAACTTTTCCAGAAATTCCTCACGGAATTCCTCCGAAAATTTCTCCAAGAATTCTTTCAGGAATTTTTCCATAAAGTCTTCCAGGATATACTCCATGAATTACTCCAAGAATTGCTTCAGGAATAACTCGAGGAATTCCTCCAAAAATTCCTCCAAGAATTCCTTCAGGAATTCTTCCATAAAGTCTTCCAGGATATACTCCATTAATTACTCCAAGAATTGCTTCAGGAATAACTCTAGGAATTCCTCCACGAATTGCTTCAGAAATGACTTCGGGGATTCCTACGGGAATTCTTCCAGGAACTACTTCAGGCTGTCCTCAAAAAAATTCTTCAGGAATTCTACAAGGAAATACTTACGGGATTCCTCCAAGAATTACTCCAGGAACTACTCCAGGAAAGCCGTCAAGAAATCCTCCCGGAAACAATCCTGAAGGAATTATTGGAGGAATGTTTGGAGGAATTTCTGGAGAAGTTCGTGGATGAATTCCTGGAGTAATTCCTGGTAGAATTCCTGGAGGAATTCGTGGAGTATTTTCTGGAGAAATTCCTAGAGGAATGCCTGGATGAATTTCTGGTGGATATTCTGTAGGAATTCCTGGAGGAATTCCTAGAAAATTTATTAAAGGAATCACTGGCGAAATTCTTAGAGGAACTTCTGGAGTGTTTTCTGAAGGAGTGCCTGGAGGATTTTCTGGTGGATATTCTGTAGGAATTGCTGGAGGAATTCCTAGACAATTTATTGAAGGAATCACTGGCGAAATTCTTGGAGGATTTCCTGGAGTGTTTTCTGGAGGAATTCCTGGATGAATTTCTGATGGATATTCTGTAGGAATTCCTGGAGGAATCCCTAGAAGATTTATTGAACGAATCACTGGCGAAATTCTAAGAGGAGTTGCTGGGGGAATTCCTGGAAGAATTTCTAGACGATTTCATGGAGAAATTCAGGAAGCAATTCTGGAGGAATCTCTAAAGAATTTTCTGGAGCATTGACTTCTAGTTATTCCTTCATGAGTTCCTACAGGAATTTATCCCAAAATTCTACCAAGAAATCTAGCAGGGATTCCTCCAGGAATTCCTCCAGAAAATCCTCATGGGATTCCTTCAGGAATTCCTTCAGGAATTCCTTCAAGGAATGCTCCCGTGAATCATCCAGAGATGCCTCCAGGAATTCCTTCAAGGGTTCATTCAGGAATTCCTCCTGGGATTCCACCATAAATTCCTCCTGTAATTGCTGCAGGAGATTCTCTAGAGATTCCTCCAAGGATTCCTCTAGAATTCCTTCCAGAATTTCTCCCAGGAAATCATCAAGAAATTCCTCCAGGAATTCCTTCAGTAATTCCTCACAGAATTCCTCTAGGAATTTCTACAGGGATTTCTTTAAAAAATTCTCCAGAAAGTAGTCCATGCATTTCTTCAAGAATTACTTTATGAATTTCTCCATAAATTATTCCAGGAATTCCTCCAGAAATTACTTCAGGTACTACTCCAGGAATTCCTTCAGGAATTTCTCCGGAAATTCCGAAAGGAATACCTCCAGAGATTCCATCAGGTATTTTTCCAGGCAGTCTTCTTGGAAATACTGCAGGCATAACTCCAAGAATTTCTCCGTGAATTACTCCAGATATTCCTACAGGATTCCTACAGGTGTTTATCCAGGAACTACTGCAAGATGTCCTCCAAATTTTTTTCCCAGGAATTCCTCCAGTGATTCCTTCATAAATTTCTCCAGTAAATGCTCCAGAAAATTCTTTAGAGATTCCTCTAGAATTCCTTTCTGAATTTCCTCCAGGAAATCGTCCAGAAATTCGTCCAGGAATTCCCCCAGCAATTCCTCTAAGATTTTCGCCAGTGATTCGTTCAATAAATCTTCTAGGGATTCCTCCAGGAATTCCTACAGGATATCCACCAGAAATTCATCCAGGAATTCCTCCAGAAAATACTCCAGGAATTCCTCCAAGAATTTCGCCAGTGATTCCTTTGATAAATCTTCTAGGTATTCCTACAGGAATTCCTACAGAATATCCACCAGAAATTTATCCAGGCATTCCTCCAGGAATTTCTCCAGAAAATACTCCACGAATTCCTCCAGGAATTCCACCAGGAATTACTCCAGGAATTCATCCACGAACTTCTCCGGAAATTCCTCCAAGAATTCCTTCAGGAATTCTACCATAAAGTATTCCAGGAAATACTCCATTAATTACTCCACGACTTGCTTGAGGAATAACTCTAGAAAATCCTCCAGGAATTTCTCCAGGAATGACTTCAGGGATTCCTACGGGAATTTTTCCAGAAACTACTTCAGAATATCCTCAAAAAAATCCTCCAGGAATTCTACAAGGAAATACTTACGGGACTCCTCTAAGAACGACTCCAGGAATTCTTCTAGGATCTACTCCAGGGATTCCTGCACGAAAGCCTCCTGGAAACAATCCAAGAATTCCCATAATTTCTCTTTGAATTACTCCTGGAATTCATAAAAAAAAACCTTCCGGAATTTTTCCAAAATTCCTCCCAGAATTCCTTTTAGAAATACCTCAAGGAAATGCTTGAAGAATTTATTCAGAAATTCTTTAAAGAGCAGCTTCAGAAGTGGCTCCAATCTTTCAGGAATTCCTTCATGAATTGTTTCAGGAATTCCTCTTCCTCCTGAGTTCGTCCTGAAGTTCTTCCCGAAATTTCTGAAGTTTTATTTTAGAAATTCCTCAAGAATTTTTTCAGGAAGGCCTCCAGAAATTCCTCTCAGAAACACTCTAAGAATTTCTCCATGAATTACTTCAAGGCTTTCTTTAAAAACTATTCCAGAGCCTACTCTAGGAATTACTCCAGGATTTCCTCAAGAAATGTCTCTAGAATTTCCTCCACGAATTCCTTCGGTTAATCTTCCAGGAATTCCTCCCGGAATTATCTCAGGAACAGGAATTCTTTAAAGAGCTACTCCAGGGATTCCTCTGGGAAGCGCTTCATATTTTTTTTTTCAGGAATAGCTCCAGAAACTTAGAACTTACTCTCAGAATTCCTCCAGGAATCACTACAGTATTCCTCTAGGTAGGATGTCATCCGGAAATTTATCTAAGAATTCCTCCCAGGAGTTCCTTCGGAGTTTCTTTCAGGAATTACTCCCTGGAAGAATCCCTGGTGTAATCCTTGGAGGAACTCTTAAAATAATCCCTGGAGGAATTTTTGAAGAAATACCTGGAGGGAGTCTTGGAAGAATTCCTGGGGGATTTCCTTGGAGAAATTTCATTAGGAATCCCTTGAAAAATACATGTAGTAAGCCTTGAAGGAGCTTTTGAAAGAGTCACTGGAGGAATTCAAGGAGGAATTCCTGGAGCTATCTCACAAGTTATTTTTGGAGGATTTCCTGGTGGAATTCATGGAGAAATTTTTGGAGGAATTTTTGAAGGAACTACTGGAGGAATTTGTGAATGAATTCCCCTGGAGGAGTTTGTAAAGTAATTCCTGAATAAATTTCTTCAAAAATCCCAGGAAGAACTGTTCGAGGGATTTTTGGAGAAATTCATAGAGGGATTCTTGAACCAGAAATTCCAACAGGATCTTCCCCAAAAATCACTCCACAATTTTCCCTGAAAGTCCTCCAGAAACTATTCCAGAAACTGCTACGGGAACTCCCCCAAGAATTCTTTCAAGATTTCAATCAAGAATCCGTTCAAAATTTTTTCCAAGAATTTCTACAGAAATTCCTGGATGACATCCTACCTTGAGGAATAACTGGAGTGATTCCTGGAGGAATTCTTGGAGTAAATTCTAACGGAGTTTCTGGAGCAATTCCTGGAATCCCTGTAGTAACTCTTTAAGGAAAACTTTATCTGAGATAATTCCGGGAGGAATTCCTGGAAAGTTAACCGAAGGAATTCTTGAAGGAAGTTCTAGAGACATTTCTTAAGGAAATCCTGAAGAGAAACATGCATTATTGCTGGAGAACTCCTGCATTAATTACCACATTTCTTGAGGAAATCCTGGAGTAATTCCTGGAGTACGTTCTGGAATACTTCTTCAAGACGAATCCCTGGAGATATTCCTAAACAATATCTGGAGAAGTTCCTGAAAAAATTCGTGAAGGAATTCCTAAAAGATTGGCTGGAGGCACTTCTGGAGGAGTTCTTTAAGGATTTTCTGAAGAAATTCTTGAAGCATTTGCTTGAGGTATTTCTAAAAGGAATTCTGGGAGGAATTTCTGGAAAAATTTCAGAAGCAATTTTTGGACGAATTGCTGGAGTAATTCAAAGAGAAATTATGGGAATTCTTGGATTGTTTCCGGGAGGAATTCTTGACGGCTTTCCTGGAGTAGTTCCTGGAGTAATTCTTGGAGGAATCCCGTAAGTATTTCCTTGTAGAATTCCTGGAGATTTTTTTAAGGACAGCCTGAAGTAGTTCCTGAAGGAATTCCCGTAGGAACCCCCGAAGTCATTTCTGAAGCAATTCGTGGAGGAATTCTTAGAGTTATTCCTGAAGCAATTCTTGGAGTAATTAATGGAGTATTTCCTGGAAGACTTTATGAAAGAATTCCTGAAGGAATTCTTGGACGAATTTTTGGAGGAATTCCTCGAGTTATTCCTGAAGCAATTCTTGGAGTAGTTCATGGAGTATATCCTGGAAGACTTTATGGAAAAATTCCTGAAAGAATTCTTGGAGGAATTTTCGGAGGAATTCTTGGAGGAATTTCTGGAGAAGTTCGTGGATGAATTCCTGGAGTAATTCCTGGTGGAATTCCTGGAGGAATTCGTGGAGTATTATCTGGAGAAATTCCTGTAGGAATGCCTGGATGAATTTCTGGTAGATATTCTGTAGGGATTCCTGGGGGAATCCCTAGAAGATTTATTAAAGGAATCACTGGCGAAATTTCTGGACGAAAGAAATCACTGGCGAAATTCTTAGAGGAATTCCTGGAGTGTTTTCTGGAGGAATGTCTGGAGGAATTTCTGGAGGTGTACGAACTCCTGGAGGAATCCATAGAAGATTTATTAAAGGAATCACTGGCGAAATTTCTGGACGATTTCCTGGAGGAAATACAGGAAGGAATTCTGAAGGAATCTCTAAAGAATTTTCTGGAGCATTTACTAGAGAAATTTATGAAGAAATCACTGGAGGAATTCCTGGAAAAAAAAATTGGAGGACATCTTGCAGTAGTTCATGGATAAACATCTGTAAGAATCCTGTAGAAATACCTGGAGTAACTCACGGAGAAATTCTTGGAGTTATGCCTGGAGTATTTCCAAGAAGACTTCCTGGAAACATACCTGATGGAATTTCTGGAGGTATTCCTTGAGCAATTTCCGGTGGAATTCTTGGAAAAATTTCAGAAGCAATTTTTTGACGAATTCCTGGAGTAATTCAAAGAGAAATTATGGGAATTCTTGGATTGTTTCCGGGAGGATTTCTTGACGGCTTTCCTGGAGTAGTTCCTGGAGTAATTCTTGGAGGAATCCCGTAAGTATTTCCTTGCAGAATTCCTGAAGAATTTTTTTGAGGACAGCCTGAAGTAGTTCCTGGAAGAATTCCCGTAGGAATCCCCGAAGTCATTTCTGAAGCAATTCGTGGAGGAATACCTAGAGTTATTCCAGAAGAAATTCTTGGAGTAATTAATGGAGTATTTCCTGGAAGACTTTATGGAAGAATTCCTGAAGGAATTCTTGGAGGAATTTTTGGAGGAATTCCTCGAGTTATTCCTGAAGCAATTCTTGGAGTAATTCATGGAGTATATCCTGGAAGACTTTATGGAATAATTCCTGAAAGAATTCTTGGAGAAATTTTCGGAGGAATTCCGTGAGGAATTTCTGGAAAAGTTCGTGGATGAATTCCTGGAGTAATTCCTGGTGAAATTCCTGGAAGAATTCCTGGAGTATTTTCTGTAGGAATTCCTGGAGGAATGCCTGGATGAATTTCTGGTGGATATTCTGTAGGAATTCCTGGGGGAATCCCTAGAAGATTTATTGAAGGAATCACTGGCGAAATTTCTGGACGAAAGAAATCACTGGCGAAATTCTTAGAGGAATTTCTGGAGTGTTTTCTGGAGGAATGTCTGGAGAAATTTCTGGAGGGTATTCTGTACGAATTCCTGGAGGAATCCATAGAAGATTTATTAAAGGAACCACTGGCGAAATTTCTGAACGATTTCCTGGAGGAAATACAGGAAGGAATTCTGAAGGAATCTCTAAAGAATTTTCTGGAGCATTTACTGGAGAAATTTATGAAGGAATCACTGGAGGAATTCCTGGAAAAAAATGGAGGACATCTTGCAGTAGTTACTGGATAAACATCTGTAAGAATCCTGTAGGAATACCTGGAGTAACTCACGGAGAAATTTTTGGAGTTATGCCTGGAGTATTTCCAAAAAGACTTCCTGGAAAAATACCTGGTGGAATTTCTGGAGGTATGCCTTGAGCAATTTCCGTTGGAATTCTTGGAGGAACTCCAGAAGTAGTACCTGAAGTAATTTCTGGAGGAATTCCTGGAATAATTTATGGAGAAATTCATGAAGTAATTCCTGAAGAAATGCCTGGAGTACTTTCTGGAGAAATTTTTGAAGAAATCCCTGTAGAAATTCCTAGAGGAATTCTGTGAGGAATTACTGAAGGAATTTCCGGAGGAATTACTGACGGAATTTCTAGAGGAATTTCTTGATGATTTCCAGGGAGAAATTCTGGAAGGAATTCTAGAGGAATCCTTGGAGGAACCTCTAGAGAATCTCCTGCAGCAATTACAGGAGGAATTTATGGTGCGATTCCTGGAGGAATCCCTGCAGGATTTCCTGGTAGAATTTCGGGATAAATTCCTGCAGGAACTCATGGAGGAATAACTGGAAGAATTTTTGGAGGACACCGTGGAAAAAAATCTAGAGGAATCGTCAGAGGAATTCCTAGATGAATCCTTGCAGGAATTCTTAGAGAAAGTCTTTGAGCAATTTATTGAAAAATTGTCTTGTGAAATCCCTGGAAGAATTCCTGATGAAATCCCTTCTACAATTCCTGAAGAGAAATTCCTGTAGGAATTTCGAGATGAATTTCTGGAGTTATTCCTGGAAGAACTACTGGAAGAATTTTTAGCCGGCATCGTGGAGGATTTTTTGGAGGAATCCCTTGAGGAAGTCCTGGTGGTATTAATGCAGGAATTTCTGGAGAAATCCCTTGAGTCCTTCAGTAATTTTCGGGAAAAATCCTGAAGAGAAACATGCATTATTGCTGGAGAACTCCTGCATTAATTACCAGAGTTATAATGGAGAAATTCCCACTAAAATCCTAGGGTGATTCTACGACAAATGCTGGAGGAATTCTTGAGCTAATTCTTAAGAAATTCCCTTGGTATTTTTTGGGGTGGCCTGGAAGAATGCCTGGGGAGCTCCTGGACTCACTCTCAGGAACATCAGGAGGGCTTCCCGTTGAACTGAAAATAAATAAACTGTGGGAAGCTACTCCTGGAAGAATTTCTGGAGAAAAATTCTAAACCAGTTCTTGAAAGTATCCCAGAAGAAATTTTAGTAGAACTAAAGGACAAAAACCCAGACGGAGTAGCTGGAGAAATACCAGGAAGGACTCCTAGAAGAATCTCATTAGAGGTTTTCCAGAAAGAACTACGGGAGAGTCCCAGAAAGCATTCCAAGGGAAATCATAAAAAAGCTGGAGGAATCCCAGATTCCTGTAGAAATTACAAAAGAAAGTTCTGGATGAATGTACATCAAACACACTGGAGAAAGTGCGCAAAAAAAAAAACAAAAATAAATGACAACCGCTTCATACTGTGCGTGCGTTCGCGCAACATAAATTGTTGGTGCGCAGGCGCTATAGCCCGGTGAGCATTGTGTGCAGTGAGAACGAAGCGACAAAAGCCCTATCGCGTCTCGGCTGCGGCCCCGGCCCGGACCCAGTCTCGGCCCGTAGGTTTGAATATCCCTTAAAACGGTGCCACCCAGCGTTATGATCTCGCTAAATTCCACCAGTGAGTGGGTTTGGGTGTATGGCATCTAGGCGAATTGAATCTTCACCCAAAGAAAAGGATGCCTTGAGATTGATTCATAAACATTGCGCGCAATTTTCCGTTCACTGTTGGCTCTGTCAAACGATGACCGCCACCGCGACGCCGGACTTCGTTGCCATGCGCACGACGACCAACAGCAAGCAAACGTGTAGGGTTGCCAGACAGTATTGCAATAAAAACATTGATTTATTTCACCAGATTTTGAATTCAAGATTGTGACAAAACTATGGAAGATACAATGTTGCACTAAAGGACAGTTTGGTAGCGTATCAAAAAATGAATGTTTTGTAGAAGAACATTTCTCACATTTATCACGTTTTTCACGAATAAACTATCAAAAAAGGTGAAAAAGGGGTACATTTTTAGGCACTTTTTACATAAAAGTCAAAATTTCTGCACTTAAATGACTTTTTATCAATTACCTGTCCAAAGAGCATTAAAAGACAAAGCTTTAAGCTTTCTATCCATGCGCTTAGATTGATTATACGGTTCATAGTTTCTGAGTTAGAGATGTTTAAAGATGGGGTAATTTAAAAACACTAATTTTTGAATAACTCATTTAGCAGTGATTTCCGGACCTACCTGTAGAACAATTTTTTGCTGCAAATATGGTCTACTTTCACCTCCTTTCGGGTGTAACACGAATTACCAGTCACCCTGTATATATATATATATATATATATATATATATACAGGGTGTTTGTTTCCGGAGTGCAGATATTTTTAGGGTGAATAGGTCTCCATGAGTTATGAAAAAGTGCCCAAGGAACATGGGGTCGGAAATCACTGCTAAGTGAGTTAATCACATTTTAAGTTTTTTAATTTAGCTCATCTTTGAAACCCTCTATCTACTAAACTATCAGTCGTACCATCAATGTCAACGCTCGAATTGAAAGCTAATGACTTCTACTATCTTAGCCTCTTGGACGTGAACTTTGTAAAATTAGTCTAAAAGGCTTAAATTTTCAAAACATTGCAAAACATGTCGAAAAAAACAGCTCTTTTTCAGACATTTTTGATGATTTTAATATGAAAACAAAACTTCTGTTAAAAAAAATTTTCTACTACAAAATACGCACGAACTTGTTCTCTAAAAATGTTTCTTTGACAGCAAAACTCTATCTTTTGTAGATTAGCTAGAAAATGATTTTGAAAATATCGCTCCAAATTGCATCAACACCATGCCAAAATAATGGTCATCACCCCATCCGTTCGTACGTTCGTGTGATGTTGCTCTACGGTATGAGGACGACGGCAGCTGCTGGTGCTGCCGTCGCGAACAGAGAACGAGTTCGCTCTTTGTCGCGTTGTATCCCCGCCTGTGGAAGATTTCAAGGCGGAGTGTGGCTTCTGTGCCATATTCAGTTTGACGCGCACTATACACTTGTTTTGGACGGAGCGAAAGCGCTGACAAAAGTGTATTTACAAGAGCATCCCTTTAAATCCTTCGCACTCGTAGCTCTGCTGCGGTGCTGTTCAGATGGGGAGGTCTATGCGTGCGGGAATTTAGAGCATGCACTTATTAAATGCATTTTCAAATGTATTATGTGTAGCGTTATTCTTCTTCTTATTACTGGTATATCATCCCCAATGAAACAGAGCCTGTTTCTCAGCTCAGCTGGTAAACATACAGCAAAAATTTGCGGGAATTCAAGGTTAATAATGCTCATAAGCAATCTAGGAAATAAATTATTCATTTTAGAAGACGTTGTTGGTTAGAGAACGTTGGGGATTTTTAGGAAATATTGAGGATGTTGAAGGAAACTTAGGAATCATGAGGGTCTTCATGGGAAATGATGCTTTTGTGAAGGCGAAGCATTAAGTTGGACATTTTAGGAGGAATCGGGGATTTTTAGGGAACATTGGGGATTTTCAGGAGATATTGAGGATGTTAAAGGAAACTTAGGAATCATAAGGGTCTTAATGGGAAATGATGCTATTGTGAAGTCTAAGCATTAAGTTGGACATTTTAGGAGGAATCGGGGATTTTTAGGGAACATTGGGGATTTTCAGGAGATATTGAGGATGTTAAAGGAAACTTAGGAATCATAAGGGTCTTAATGGGAAATGATGCTATTGTGAAGTCTAAGCATTAAGTTGGACATTTTAGGAGGAATCGGGGATTTTTAGGGAACATTTAGGATTTTTAGGAGTTATTGAGGATGTTAAAGGAAACATGGGAATCATGAGGGTCTTTATGGGAAATGACGCCTATGTGAAGTTCAAGCATTAAGTTGGACATTTTAGGAGAAATGGGGGGTTTTTAGGGAACATTGGGGATTTTTAGTAGATATTGATGATGTTAAAGGAAACTTAGGAATCATGAGGGTCTTCATGGGAAATGATGCTTTTGTGAAGACTAAGCATTGAATTGGACATTTTAGGAGAAGTCGGGGATTTTCAAGGAACATTGGGGATTTTTAGAGAACGATGAGGATTTTAGTAGATATTGAGGATGTTAAAGGAAGCTTAGGAATCATAAGGGTCTTAATGGGAAATGATGCTTTTGGGAAATCTTAGCATTAAGTTGGACATTTAAGGAGGAATCGGGGATTTTTAGGGAACATAGGGGATTTTTAGAGAACGATGAGGATTTTTAGGAGATATTGAGGATGTTGAAGGAAACTTAGGAATCATGAGGGTCTTCATGGGAAATGATGCTTTTGTGAAGGCGAAGCATTAAGTTGGACATTTTAGGAGGAATCGGGGATTTTTAGGGAACATTGGGGATTTTTAGGAGATATTGAGGATGTTAAAGGAAACATGGGAATCATAAGGGTCTTAATGGGAAATGATGCTTTTGGGAAATCTTAGCATTAAGTTGGACATTTAAGGAGGAATCGGGGATTTTTAGGGAACATAGGGGATTTTTAGAGAACGATGAGGATTTTTAGGAGATATTGAGGATGTTGAAGGAAACTTAGGAATCATGAGGGTCTTCATGGAAAATGATGCTTTTGTGAAGGCGAAGCATTAAGTTGGACATTTTAGGAGGAATCGGGGATTTTTAGGGAACATTGGGGATTTTTAGGAGATATTGAGGATGTTAAAGGAAACATGGGAATCATGAGGGTCTTCATGGGAAATGACGCCTTTGTGAAGTCTACGCATTAAGTTGGACATTTTAGGGGAAGTCGGGGATTTTTAGGGAACATTGGGGATTTTTGGGAGATATTGAGGATGTTTAAGGAAACTTAGGAATCATAAGGGTCTTAATGGGAAATGATGCTTTTGGGAAATCTTAGCATTAAGTTGGACATTTAAGGAGGAATCGGGGATTTTTAGGGAACATAGGGGATTTTTAGAGAACGATGAGGATTTTTAGGAGATATTGAGGATGTTGAAGGAAACTTAGGAATCATGAGGGTCTTCATGGAAAATGATGCTTTTGTGAAGGCGAAGCATTAAGTTGGACATTTTAGGAGGAATCGGGGATTTTTAGGGAACATTGGGGATTTTTAGGAGATATTGAGGATGTTAAAGGAAACATGGGAATCATGAGGGTCTTCATGGGAAATGACGCCTTTGTGAAGTCTACGCATTAAGTTGGACATTTTAGGGGAAGTCGGGGATTTTTAGGGAACATTGGGGATTTTTGGGAGATATTGAGGATGTTTAAGGAAACTTAGGAATCATAAGGGTCTTAATGGGAAATGATGCTTTTGGGAAATCTTAGCATTAAGTTGGACATTTAAGGAGGAATCGGGGATTTTTAGGGAACATAGGGGATTTTTAGAGAACGATGAGGATTTTTAGGAGATATTGAGGATGTTGAAGGAAACTTAGGAATCATGAGGGTCTTCATGGAAAATGATGCTTTTGTGAAGGCGAAGCATTAAGTTGGACATTTTAGGAGGAATCGGGGATTTTTAGGGAACATTGGGGATTTTTAGGAGATATTGAGGATGTTAAAGGAAACATGGGAATCATGAGGGTCTTCATGGGAAATGACGCCTTTGTGAAGTCTACGCATTAAGTTGGACATTTTAGGGGAAGTCGGGGATTTTTAGGGAACATTGGGGATTTTTGGGAGATATTGAGGATGTTTAAGGAAACTTAGGAATCATAAGGGTCTTAATGGGAAATGATGCTTTTGGGAAATCTAAGCATTAAATTGGACATTTTAGGAGGACTGGGGGATTTTTAAGGAACATTGGGGATTTTTAGAGAACGGTGAGGGTTTTTAGAAGATATTGAGGATGTTAAAGGAAACATGGGAATCATGAGCGTCTTTATGGGAAATGACGCCTATGTGAAGTTCAAGCATTAAGTTGGACATATAAGGAGGAATCGGGGGTTTTTAGGGAACATTGGGGATTTTTAGTAGATATTAATGATGTTAAAGGAAACTTAGGAATCATGAGGGTCTTCATGGGAAATGATGCTTTTGGGAAATCTAAGCATTTAATTGGACATTTTAGGAGAAGTCGGGGATTTTTAGGGAACATTGGGGATTTTTAGAGAACGATGAGGATTTTTAGGAGATATTGAGGATGTTGAAAGAAACTTAGGAATCATAAGGGTCTTAATGGAAAATGATGCTTTTGGGAAATTTAAGCATTAAGTTGGACATTTAAGGAGGAATCGGGGATTTTTAGGGAGCATTGGGGATTTTTAGAGAACGATGAGGATTTTTAGGAGATATTGAGGATGTTAAAGGAAACATGGGAATCATGAGGGTCTTCATGGGAAATGACGCCTTTGTGAAGTCTAAGCATTTAGTTGGACATTTTAGGGGAAGTCGGGGATTTTTAGGGAACATTGGGGATTTTTAGAGAACGATGAGGATTTTTAGGAGATATTGATGATGTTAAAGGAAACTTAGGAATCATGAGGGTCTTCATGGGAAATGATGCTTTTGTGAAGGCGAAGCATTAAGTTGAACATTTTAGGAGGAATCGGGGATTTTTAGGGAACATTGGGGATTTTTAGGAGATATTGAGGATGTTAAAGGAAACCTAGAAATCATAAGGGTCTTAATGGGAAATGATGCTTTTGGGAAATCTAAGCATTAAGTTGGACATTTTAGGAGGAATCGGGGATTTTTAGGGAACATTTAGGATTTTTAGGAGTTATTTAGGATGTTAAAGGAAACATGGGAATCATGAGGGTCTTCATGGGAAATGACGCCTTTGTGAAGTCTAAGCATAACTTGGACATTTTAGGAGAAGTCGGGGATTTTTAGGGAACATTGGGGATTTTTAGGAGATATTTAGAATGTTAAAGGAAACTCAGGAATCATGAGGGTCTTCATGGGAAATGATGCTTTTGTGAAGACTAAGCATTGAATTGGACATTTTAGGAGAAGTCGGGGATTTTCAAGGAACATTGGGGATTTTTAGAGAACGATGAGGATTTTAGTAGATATTGAGGATGTTAAAGGAAGCTTAGGAATCATAAGGGTCTTAATGGGAAATGATGCTTTTGGGAAATCTAAGCATTAAGTTGGACATTTTAGGAGAAGTCGAGGATTTTTAGGGAACATTGGGGATTTTTAGGAGATATTGAGGATGTTAAAGGAAACATGGGAATCATGAGGGTCTTCATGGGAAATGACGCCTTTGTGAAGTCTACGCATTAAGTTGGACATTTTAGGGGAAGTCGGGGATTTTTAGGGTACATTGGGGATTTTTTGGGAGATATTGAGGATGTTTAAGGAAACTTAGGAATCATAAGGGTCTTAATGGGAAATGATGCTTTTGTGAAGGCGAAGCATTAAGTTGGACATTTAAGGAGGAATCGGGGATTTTTAGGGAACATTGGGGATTTTTAGGAGATATTGAGGATGTTAAAGGAAACATGGGAATCATGAGGGTCTTCATGGGAAATGACGCCTTTGTGAAGTCTACGCATTAAGTTGGACATTTTAGGGGAAGTCGGGGATTTTTAGGGTACACTAGCTGACCCGGCAAACCTTGTATTGCCCATTTTAAATGTGTTGGTGTTGTTTTTTTACAATTACCTACCGAAGTTAATATTGTTTTATTGTGTTGTTTTTGAAATTCGCGTCTCATGCATATTTTAGTTGTCACATTTTTTTTGAATAAATTATGTATTTGATTTTTCCAACTTTCTATACATCTAAATATAGCCACTCTGAAGTCGAATTGAATCGTGCAAAAAATCATGCCGATCGTTCTAACATTTCATCGACTACAAAGGGTATGCAAAGCCAGTTGTGTATATAATAGAACGTCGTGTATGTATAAATTGAACAGATTTTCTATCAGAACATGCTTTTTACCTTAGAATTGAATTTCCCCAACTAATTTTATCTATGGTTTCATTTATGTTAAGAAAAGGCCACCCTTTTATTACAGTGTTCAATTCCTGGAGAAATCTCTGAATAATGCCTGGAGACATGCCTGTGCGAATTCCTTCAGGAATATCTAGATAAATTCCTTAAGAAATCTTCAGATGAACTCCTGGAAGAATTTCTGGAAGATTTTCTTGAAGAATCGCTGAAAATCTTTCAGATAGAATCCCTGGAGGAATGCTTTAAAGAATTTCTGGAGAAATTCCTCGAGGAATCCCTAGTGTAATTTCTACAGGAATTTCATGAGATATCTCTTGAGAAATACCTGGAGGAATCACTGGAGGAATTCCTCGAGGAATCCTTGAGAAATCTCCAAAGGAACTCCTGAAGGATTCCCTGATGATTTTCTATTAGGAATTTCCAGAGGAATTTCTGTAGGAGTTTCCAGAGAAATTTCTGGAGGAATTCCAGGAATAATTCTTGGAATTATATCTGGATGAATTATTGGAGGAATATCTGGATGAATTATTGGAAGAATCATAAGAGGAATTCTTGGAGGAATCTCTGGAAGATTCATTAGAGGAATCCCTGTAGGAATTCCTGTAGGCATCCCTTGAACCAATTCCAGGAGAAATCTCTGTAGGAATCCGTGGAAGAATAGCTGGAGGAGAAATTTCTGAAAAAATCTTCAAGGAAACCCTGGAAGAATTCCTGGAGCAATCTCTGGAAAAACTCCTGGAGGAATTACTAAAGAAATTCTTCAAATAATTTCAAAAAGGAATGCCTGGAGGAATGCCTATGAAAATTCCTGAGGGAACTCCTGGAGGAATGCCTGGAGATATGCCTGTGCGAATTTCTGGAGGGGTATCTAGAGAAATTCCATGAGAAATCTTCAGAGGAACTTCTGGAGGAATTTCTCGATGATTTTCTTGAAGAACCGCTGGTTAACTTTCAGGTAGAATCCCTGGAGGAATCCTTTAAAGAATTTCTGGAGAAATTCCTCGAGGAGACCCTTATGGAATTTCAACAGGAATTGAATGAGGTATTTATAGAAAATACCTGGAGGAATCCTTGAGAAACCTCCAGAGGAACTCCTTGAGGAATCTCTGCAGAAATACCATTATGTATTTTCAGAGGAATTTTTGGATGAATTCCTAAAAATATTCTTGGTGGAATATCTGGATGAATTATTGAATAAATCATCGGAGAAATTCCTGAAGGAATCTCTGGAAGAATCTTTAAAGCATGGTTTCCCAAACTGTGGGTCGTAACCCCTCAGGGGGGCCGCCGGCCTTCATACAGGGGGTCGCGAGGGACAGTAAAATATTTTGCCGTAACAGACAACAAATGAGGGAATTTCTATGGGGGGCCGCGAAAACTACGTCTACTGGCAAAAAGGGTTCGCACGACCTGAAAGTTTGGGAACCTATGCTTTAGTGGATTCCCTAAAGGAATTTCTGGTAAATGCCTGGACCAATTCCTGAAGGATTTCCCGGAGGAAATTCTGGTGGGATTCCTGGAGGGATCCCTTGAACCAATTCCTGGAGAAATCTCTGGAGGAATCTTTGGAGGCATACCTTGAGGAAAAATTTATGGAAAAAATCCTCAAGAAAACCTGGATGAATTCCCGGAGAAATCCCTGGAAAAACTTCTGGAGGAATTACTGAAGAAATTCTTGAAACAATTTCAAAAAGGAATCCCTGGAGGATTTTCTGGATCAATTCCTGGATTGATTCGTGAGGTTATTCCTGGAGGTATTCTTGTTTGGCAATCCTGGAGGAAATGCCTGGATGAATTCCTGAGGAAAATTCTGCAGGAATTCCTGAGTTGATATCTGCAGGAATTCCTGGGGTAATTCCTGGTAGAATTCTTAAAGGTCTTCCCGGAGGAGTCCCAGAATCCTGAAGGAATGCCTGGATGAATTCCCGGAGAAATCCCTGGATGAATGCCTGGAGGTATTTCTAAAAGAATTTCTGGAGGAATTCCTAAAAAAATTCGTGGAGGAATTTAAAGAGCAATTCCTAGAGGAACTCCTGAAGGAATACCTGGAGGAGCTCCTGATGGAATTCCAGTAGACATATTTGAGAGAATTTCTGGAGAAATCTCTAGAATTCCTTGAGCTATCTTCTAAAGAAATCCCTAGAGAAATTGCTGGTGGATTTTATTGAAGAATCACTGGAGAATTTCCAGGAAGGAAATTCTTGAACAAATCCCTGAAATAATTCCTGGAGGAGTTCCTGGATGAACCCCTGGTGGAATCTCTAGAGGAATTGCTCGAGGAATACCAGGAGGAATTTGTAGAGGAATCTCTAGCGAACTTTATAGAGGAATTCTTGAACGAATCCCTGTAGGATTTTTTAGACGAATCTCTGAAGGAATCCACAGAGGAATCCTGGAACAACTCCTGAAGGATTTTCTGGAGGAACCCCAAGAAGAGTGTTTGGAGTTATTCTTAAAATAATCCCGGAATTAAGAACCGAAAAAAGGTGATTTGAATTTGTTGCTGTCACGGTATATCTTTCGAATAATTTTTCAGGTTCAAAAGTATTATTATCACGAAATTTAACCTTTAGAAACATTGTGTGGAGCACAGAGATAGGGATCCCTGTCCAAATGGCCACTTTATTTATTTAACAAAACTATTTTCATATAAACTTATAAACTTCCGTTATCAATTTGAGCATAGTTTTTTCCGATTGAATATTACTTTTAAAACAAATTATAACGGATAAAAAATTGATTGTTAAACTCTATTTCAATTAAAATTTTTTATAATATATCCCTTTTTTAAGATTTAGATATTAATGCTTACTTGATGTTAGGTAAACATTTTGATTTATTTTTGGTATCCATCGCACTGCGTGCGGTGGGGGAAATAATGAGTGGAAGGGGTTTTGACGTTCATTAGGTAGAAATTGAAGCAATTGCATGCATGGCACCTACATATTTCGATCCCCAACAATCTTCAATGTCCCAGCAGCTCGTGTAAAGGTAGATATGACCGTCTGGAGGAAAAAAACGGTGGGCTTCGTTGTCGTGCGGCTAGAGGTGTCAATGATCTGTACATGCGCGTAACTCTGCTAATGGCTGATGCTTTTGGGAAAACTAAGCATTAAATTGGACATTTTAGGAGGAGTCGGGGATTTTTAGGGAACATTGGGGATTTTTAGGAGATATTGAGGATGTTAAAGGAAACATGGGAATCATGAGGGTCTTCATGGGAAATGACGCCTTTGTGAAGTCTACGCATTAAGTTGGACATTTTAGGGGAAGTCGGGGATTTTTAGGGTACATTGGGGATTTTTGGGAGATATTGAGGATGTTTAAGGAAACCTAGGAATCATAAGGGTCTTAATGGGAAATGATGCTTTTGGAAAATCTTAGCATTAAATTGGATATTTTAGGAGAAGTCGGGGATTTTTAGAGAACATTGGGGGTTTTTAGGGAACATTGGGGATTTTTGGGAGATATTGAGGATGTTTAAGGAAAGAGTAGTGTGCGGTAGTTCGGCAGCAGCAAAGCTTCGCGCGCTTGCTTTGTTAGATTTTGCGATTTTTTCTTCTCTGCGGGGCTCCGACGACGACGACGGGATGCCAAGCAGTCAGTAGTGTGCGGTAGTTCGGCAGCAGCAAAGCTTCGCGCGCTTGCTTTGTTAGATTTTGCGATTTTTTCTTCTCTGCGGGGCTCCGACGACGACGACGGGATGCCAAGCAGTCAGTAGTGTGCGGTAGTTCGGCAGCAGCAAAGCTTCGCGCGCTTGCTTTGTTAGATTTTTGCGATTTTTTCTTCTCTGCGGGGCTCCGACGACGACGACGGGACGCCAAGCAGTCAGTAGTGTGCGGTAGTTCGGCAGCAGCAAAGCTTCGCGCGCTTGCTTTGTTAGATTTTTGCGATTTTTTTTTTTCTTCTCTGTGGGGCTCCGACGACGGGACGAAGTGTGCGGTGGACGCGTCGTGGCTCGAGTCGGTTCCGAATTTTTCGCTTTCCATCGGCGCTACTTCCCAATACACTTAGTGGATAATAAATATTTTTTTTTTTGCATTAACACAAAAGAGTGGAAAATGATAGTTCGGGCTCGCCGGTCGGGAAAAAAAAAATCCGGGCGCCGACAAGTGAGTCGCGTTCAGTGTATTTCTGTGTGGAATAGACTAAAGGTCTCTGCTCCCTAGTGGAGTGGAGACGCGCGATAGAATTTCCTTTTTGGCTAGTTCTTGCGTCGAAAAGTGGTCGATTGTTAACGGCGGTTTGTGTATATTGATCCATTGTCAAATCATATCACCAACCATAGGTGACTCCCGGACTGACAATGTACCTTACCCTACTAACAAAAAATTCCTTCCTGAGACAAACGTGGAGATGCAGCGATTCGCGGTCTTTTTAACAACGTTTGTCTTACTAACATTCCCTCCCATCCTCGATGACCGTAAGGACGTGGCCGGCGCCGTTATTGACCTTATTAAAGTTGAGAGCTCTCGACCTGTGTACATTGAGAATAGTAAGCTAGTCCCAAGCCCTATTCATTGGTTCCTTGTGCAATTTCGATTGCTCTGGTCAATCACGGAGTAGCAACTACGAATTGTGCGGTCATCTATGCTCATGCTCATATTGAGGATGTTTAAGGAAACTTAGGAATCATAAGGGTCTTAATGGGAAATGATGCTTTTGGGAAATCTTAGCATTAAATTGGACATTTTAGGAGAAGTCGGGGATTTTTAGAGAACATTGGGGGTTTTTAGGGAACATTGGGGATTTTTAGGAGATATTGAGGATGGTGAAGGAAACTTAGGAATCATAAGGGTCTTAATGAGAAATGACGCCTTTGTGAAGTCTAAGCATTATGTTGGACATTTTAGGAGAAGTCGGGGATTTTTAGGGAACATTGGGGATTTTTAAAGAACGATGAGGATTTTTAGGAGATATTGAGGATGTTAAAGGAAACTTAGGAATCATAAGGGTCTTAATGGGTATGGGAAATGATGCTTTTGGGAAATCTTAGCATTAAATTGGACATTTTAGCAGAAGTTGTTGATTTTTTGGGAACGTTGTGGGATTTCTAGGAGATATTTATTCTGTTAAAGGAAACATAGGAATCATGAGGGTCTTCATGGGAAATTATGCCTTTGTGAAGTCTAAGCATTTAGTTGGACATTTTAGGAGAAGTTGGGGATTTTTAGGGAACGTTGGGGATTTTTAGTAAACAATGGGGATTTTTAGGAGATATTGAGGATGTTGAAGGAAGCATAGGAATCATGAGAGTCCTCGGGAAATTATGCTTTTGGGAAATCTAAGCATTGAGTTGGACATTTTAGCAGAAGTTGTTGATTTTTAGGGAACGATGAGGATTTTTAGGAGATATTTATTATGTTAATGGAAACATAGGAATCATGAGGGTCTTCATGGGAAATGATGCTTTTGTGAAGTCTTAGCATTAAGTTGGACATTTAAGGAGAAGTTGGGGATTTTTAGGGAACGCTGGGGATTTTTAGGAGATATTTAGAATGTTAAAGGAAACTTAGGAATCATAAGGGTCTTAATGAGAAATGACGCCTTTGTGAAGTCTAAACATTAAGTTGGACATTTTAGGGGAAGTCGGGGATTTTTAGGGAACGTTGCGGATTTTTTGAGAACGATGAGGATTTTTAGGAGATATTGAGGATGTTTAAGGAAACATGGGAATCATGAGGGTGTTAAGGAGAAATGATGCTTTTGTGAAGTCTAAACATTAAGTTGGACATTTTAGGAGGAGTCGGGGATTTTTAGGAGATATTTAGGATGTTAAAGGAAACATGGGAATCATGAGGGTCTGCATGGGAAATTATGCCTTTGTGAAGTCTAAGAATTAAAATGGACATTTTAGGTGAAGTTGGGGATTTTTAGGAGACGTTGTGGATTTTTTTGGAAAGGTTTTTGATATTAAAGAACGTTGGGGATTTATAGGAGATATTAAGGATGTTAAAGGGAACTTAGGAATAATGAGGGTCTTTATGGGAATTGATGCTTCTGGGAAATCTAAGCTTTGAGTTGGAAATTTTAGAAGAAGTTGGGGATTTTTAGGGTACGTTGGGGATTTTGAGACAATGTTGGGGATTATTTGGAAAGTTTGGGATTTTAGGGAACGTTGCGGATTTAAGGAGATATTGGGAGGTAAAAGGCAAGTTAAAAATCATGATGGTCTCCATGAGAATTTATGCCTTTGTGAAGTCTTAGCATGAAGTTGTACATTTTAGGAGAAGTTGGGGATTTTTAGAGAACGTTGGGGATTTTTTGGAAAAGTTTAGGATTTTAGGGAACGTAGGGGAATTTAGGAGATATTGGGAGGTCAAAGGCAAGCTAGGAATTATGAGGGTTTTCATGGGAAATGATGTCTTTGTGAAATCTACGCATTAAGTTGAACATTTAAGTTAAGGATTTTTAGAGAACATTCTCTGAAAATTCCCAACGTTTCCTAAGAATCCCCAACTTCTTCTTAAATGTCCAACTAAATGTTTCGATTTCCCAAGAGCATCATTTCCCATGGCGACCTTTATGATTTCTAAGTTTCCTTTAACATCCTTAATGTCTCCCTAATATCCTCACCATTCTCAAAAAACTCCCAACGTTCCCAAAAAATCTCAACTTCTCTAAAATGTCCAACTTAATGCTTAGAATTCACAAAGACATCATTTTCCATAAAAACCCTCATGATTCCTAGCTTGCCTTTGACCTCCCAACATCTCCAAAAATCCCCTACGTTCCCTAAAATCCAAAACTTTTCCAAAAAATCCCCAACGTTCTCTAAAAATCCCCAACTTCTCCTAAAATGCCCCATGATTCCTTGCTTGCTTTTGACTTCCCATTATGTTCTAAAATCCCCAACGTTCCCTAAAAATCCAAAACTTCTCCTAAAATGTCCAACATAATACTTGGACTTCACAAAGGCACAATTTCCCATGCAGACCCTCATGATTCCTATGTTTCCTTTAACATCCTAAATATCTCCTAAATATCCCCCAACGTTCCCTAAAAATCCCCAACTTCTGCTAAAATGTCCAACTCAATGCTGAGATTTCCCAAAAGCATCATTTCCCGAGGACCCTCATGATTCCTATGTTTCCTTTAACATCCTCAATATCTCCTAAAAATCCCCATTGTTTACTAAAATCCCCAATGTTCCCTAAAAATCCCCAACTTCTGCTAAAATGCCCAACTAAATCCTTAGACTTCACAAAAGCATCACTTCCCAGCAAACCCTTATGATTCCTAAGTTTCCTTTAACATCCTCAATATCTGCTAAAAATCCTCATCGTTCTCTAAAAATCCCCTATGTTCCCTAAAAATCCCCGACTTCTCCTAAAATGTCCAACTTAATGCTTAGACTTCACAAAAACGTAATTTCCCATGAAGACCCTCATGATTCCTAAGTTTCCTTTAACATCTTCAATATCTCCTAAAAATCCTTATCGTTCTCTTAAAATCCTCAATGTTCCCTAAAAATCCCCGACTCCTCCTAAAATGTCCAACTTAATGCTTAGACTTCACAAAAGCATCATTTCCCATGAAGACCCTCATGATTCCTAAGTTTCCTTTAACATCCTCAATATCTACTAAAAATCCCCAATGTTCCCTAAAAATCTCCGACTTCTCCTTAAATGTCCAATTTAATGCTTAGATTTCCCAAAAGAATCATTCTACATGAAGACACTCATGATTCCCATGTTTTCTTTAACATCCTCAATATCTCCTAAAAATCCTCATCGTTCTCTAAAAATCCCCAATGTTCCCTAAAAATCCCCGATTCCTCCTAAAATGTCCAACTTAATGCTTAGACTTCACAAAAGCATCATTTCCCATGAAGACCCTCATGATTCCTAAGTTTCCTTCAACATCCTCAATATCTCCTAAAAATCCTCATCGTTCTCTAAAAATCCCCAATGTTCCCTAAAAATCCCCGATTCCTCCTTAAATGTCCAACTTAATGCTAAGATTTCCCAAAAGCATCATTTCCCATTAAGACCCTTATGATTCCTAAGCTTCCTTTAACATCCTCAATATCTCCTAAAAATCCTCATCGTTCTCTAAAAATCCCCAATGTTCCTTGAAAATCCCCGACTTCTCCTAAAATGTCCAATTCAATGCTTAGTCTTCACAAAAGCATCATTTCCCATGAAGACCCTCATGATTCCTAAGTTTCCTTTAACATCATCAATATCTACTAAAAATCCCCAATGTTCCCTAAAAACCCCCGATTCCTCCTAAAATGTCCAACTTAATGCTTGAACTTCACATAGGCGTCATTTCCCATAAAGACGCTCATGATTCCCATGTTTCCTTTAACATCCTCAATATCTTCTAAAAACCCTCACCGTTCTCTAAAAATCCCCAATGTTCCTTAAAAATCCCCTAGTCCTCCTAAAATGTCCAACTTAATGCTTAGACTTCACAATAGCATCATTTCCCATTAAGACCCTTATGATTCCTAAGTTTCCTTTAACATCCTCAATATCTCCTGAAAATCCCCAATGTTCCCTAAAAATCCCCGATTCCTCCTAAAATGTCCAACTTAATGCTTCGCCTTCACAAAAGCATCATTTCCCATGAAGACCCTCATGATTCCTAAGTTTCCTTCAACATCCTCAATATTTCCTAAAAATCCCCAACGTTCTCTAACCAACAACGTCTTCTAAAATGAATAATTTATTTCCCAGATTGCTTATGAGCATTATTAACCTTGAATTCCCGCAAATTTTTGCTGTATGTTTACCAGCTGAGCTGAGAAACAGGCTCTGTTTCATTGGGGATGATATACCAGTAATAAGAAGAAGAATAACGCTACACATAATACATTTGAAAATGCATTTAATAAGTGCATGCTCTAAATTCCCGCACGCATAGACCTCCCCATCTGAACAGCACCGCAGCAGAGCTACGAGTGCGAAGGATTTAAAGGGATGCTCTTGTAAATACACTTTTGTCAGCGCTTTCGCTCCGTCCAAAACAAGTGTATAGTGCGCGTCAAACTGAATATGGCACAGAAGCCACACTCCGCCTTGAAATCTTCCACAGGCGGGGATACAACGCGACAAAGAGCGAACTCGTTCTCTGTTCGCGACGGCAGCACCAGCAGCTGCCGTCGTCCTCATACCGTAGAGCAACATCACACGAACGTACGAACGGATGGGGTGATGACCATTATTTTGGCATGGTGTTGATGCAATTTGGAGCGATATTTTCAAAATCATTTTCTAGCTAATCTACAAAAGATAGAGTTTTGCTGTCAAAGAAACATTTTTAGAGAACAAGTTCGTGCGTATTTTGTAGAAGAACTTTTTTAACAGAAGTTTTGTTTTCATATTAAAATCATCAAAAATGTCTGAAAAAGAGCTGTTTTTTTCGACATGTTTTGCAATGTTTTGAAAATTTAAGCCTTTTAGACTAATTTTACAAAGTTCACGTCCAAGAGGCTAAGATAGTAGAAGTCATTAGCTTTCAATTCGAGCGTTGACATTGATGGTACGACTGATAGTTTAGTAGATAGAGGGTTTCAAAGATGAGCTAAATTAAAAAACTTAAAATGTGATTAACTCACTTAGCAGTGATTTCCGACCCCATGTTCCTTGGGCACTTTTTCATAACTCATGGAGACCTATTCACCCTAAAAATATCTGCACTCCGGAAACAAACACCCTGTATATATATATAGCAGAATGAAGACACATGCATAAAATTGTGAGAAGGCTAGACATTCTATATGTATAAACACCATATAATCCATAGAGCCGAAGCGGGGACAGCGCAGGTCTTCAACAAAGCTATGCTGAGAGTGACGGGTTCGAGTCCCAGTCGATTCAGGATCTTTTCGAAACATAACTGTTCACTAGTATAACACATACTATGACGAATGATTGACAAAGAAAGCTCTTCGTTAATATCTGTGTGCTCGCTCATAAAACATTAATTTGAGAAGCGGGCTTTTTCCCAAATGAGACAAAACGCCAGAATGATCAACAAGATCACTAAACATTTCTAGTTGTACAAACAAGGTGTTAGGGCATATAACTCCGTCAGCGCTTTTACGAAAACATATTTTCTCTTTGATTAGTCAATATTGGACACAAATCCAACTGAAGTACAAAATATCTAAGTAGGCTCTGTTTGAGTTGGGCTGTTATTCCTCGAAGAATAATAGGAATAATACTTACCTTCAGTGCCAAAATACATTGCTATACAATATATATGTCTATACTGTATAATGGAAACACTTTATTTTAAGAATAAAAAGCCCTCATCAAATTGTTCAAGAAGTGTTTTTAGAAAATGGCTTTGTAAAGAAACGAGCAGAATGTAATTTAAACAAAAACATTCTTCTTTTTTTATAATGTAGCAAACAGTGGCGCACCAAGAATTACGAGGAGCAAGATCTGTAGATCACTACATCTTCTTCTTCTTCTGTATGGCTCTACGTTCTCACTGGAACTTGGCCTGCCTCTCTCCAACTTAGTGTTCTTTGAGCACTTCCACAGTTATTGATTGGAGGGCTTTCTTTGCCTGCCATTGTATGAATTTTGTACCTTGTGAGGCAAGCTCAATGATACACTATGCCCAGGGAGACGAGAAAATTTTCCCGACCGGAACGGGAATCGCCGTCTCCGGATTGGCGATCCATAGCCTTAACCACTAGGCTAACTGGAGACCCCATGTTTATGTCACTACATGTTTAGTTCGATTATTTGCTGTTAACAGAGTATGTGTCCTATGTTCAGAATTCACATAGGCCAAAAATATAAATCTTGTTTACATATGTATGATATATTGTTTGTATATGGTATTGGAAAACAAAAATATCTCAGACTTACACCATATTGTTTAAATGAAAAGCGGTTCGTCAATAACTTCCTCCCAATTAATAGTCCACAGTGAGCAAAAATTTTCAAATGAAAAAGTTGTTCGAGGTCCCTCGGTGGATTTTTTTGATCGACCCGTTAAATGAAAGCTAAAAACCTATATTTTCGAATAACGAAGAGTTTGGTGATGCCTATTTTTTTGCGATAATATTGTTCTACCAGACCACATTGGTCGGGCTCCATACAAAGGGGCGGCCAAAACTCTCAAAAAACGAAATTGATATTTTTAAACTTTATTTCACCTTATAACAAAGTTAATGTATTATACTTTCATGATTCTTATTTAAAAGCATACCAGCTTTTGTATTTCAATGACATTTTCACTGCCAAAGTGGCTTAAGTCATAAAATTGAAAAATGAATTATTCGAAAAAAGTAAAATAATAATATTTTGAGAATGGAATATATGTTTTAAGTTATCCAGCATATGAAAACTTGTTATTAGACTGTTTGAATGCACGTATGGTGCAAAATTAATATGTCACAAAACTTTTCAAATTTTCATATATTGTACCTTAGAAATTTTGGTAATTTTTAAGTTAAAAGACGGTTCGTGTCGTCATGTGTCGCCGCAATTTCAAATAGTACATCTTAAACATGATGCTTAGAGCTGCCTAAAAACGTTTAAATATTTTGCAGAAAGTTGCAGTTTTTCAAATTAGAGCTATTTAAAAAAGTCATGTTTTTTCATATATCTTACTTTATTTTTCCATTTTTTTACTTATATAAAATGTATCTTTCCACATTTTTCACACATTTTGAACAAACTTGATTGGATTTGATTGAAAGATGATCATTTATTTAAATTCGAATTGATTTTCAAACAAAGAACTCAAAAAATATGGGGTTTACTGATTTTCACCGTTTTTGAAATTATTGAAATTACGTAATTTTTGAATACCGCTTTTTAAACACTAAAAATACTATATAACATATCTAGGCAACCTATAACTTCGATTAAACACATAAAAAGAGTTTTGGCCGAACTTTATCTTTTTCCGACTATTGTGCAGACACACCGAAATTTGTATGGAGCGTAGACTTTGGCCAGCACCCAAAACCCCCACCCCCCGTCCCCCCTTAGTCTACGTAGTTTATGGACAGACCCCGATAAATTTCGGGAGTACAACTTGCAGACCCATCATCTGTTTATTGATTTCAAGGCGGCGTACGATTCAGTGAAGAGAAACGAGTTATGACAGATTATGATCGAACATGGATTTCCGGCGAAGCTGATTAGACTGATTCGTGCGACGCTTGACGGATCGAAATCAAGTGTACGGGTTGCAGATGAAATTTCGTCATCGTTCGTAACCTTTGACGGACTCAAGCAGGGCGATGCTCTTTCTAACTTACTGTTCAACATAGCACTGCACTGCAAGGAGCGATAAGGAGAGCTGGTGTGCACAGGAGCGGAACCATTGTCACGAAGTCGCATATGCTCCTGGGCTTCATCGGAATCGACCGTCGGGCCGTAGAAGAGGCGTTCGTACATTTTAAAAGGGAGACTGCGAGTTTTGGACTTACGATTAACACCACAAAGAGTAAATACATGATTGCTGGTGGTCCACGTCGGTCCGGACGTGGTAGTGGTGACGAATTGGTTCTAGGTGGTGAAAAGTTTGAAGTTGTGGATGAATTTGTTCATCTTGGTATCGTAAACCGGGGTCAAATTGATCTCCGGGTCGAAATTGATCAGATGATTTTCCGTTAGATAAAACATACTTCAAATCAGCACCAACATTTCAAAAGGGCGTAACTGCATTTTGAAACAAACCCCTCTTTCACATCTGTGGATCGTATTTCAATGCCGCCATGCAAATCACCGCCAGTATAGGAAAGAAGAGCAATTTCTCTGTCTAAGTAATGTTTGTGAATTTCGTGGGATACTTAAAATATGACCCACAGATGTGAAAGAGTGGTTTGTTTCAAAATGCAGTTACGCCCTTTTGAAATGTTGGTGCCGAAATAGTTTCCAAGCAAATATCGTTTAGTATCGGTTCCCAACTGCACGATAGTTGCAAGGAAATTATTGAAAACTAGCAGTCCCAGCAAACGTTGTCCTGCCTGCCTACTCTGTTTTTTTGACATCTGGTTCCATGAAGAAATGCCCCTCAAAATGGAATTTCAGATTTTCCTGTTTTTCTTGCCTTCCCGGTCACTTTTTCTTACTATTTTTTTCGTGCGAACACGTCGGAGGCCTGGTGGAATGCACCAGTGAAATAATCATGTCGATCTGTC
Source organism: Aedes albopictus (assembly GCF_035046485.1). Classification (NCBI taxonomy): domain Eukaryota; kingdom Metazoa; phylum Arthropoda; class Insecta; order Diptera; family Culicidae; genus Aedes; species Aedes albopictus. The sequence continues at coordinate 310,109,155 of NC_085137.1, read as the reverse complement.
AACCCGTTCCCGAGCCTATTCGTGACATACAAACACCATTCCATTTTTATTTATATAGATATGCTAAACCTAACCGAAAAACGTGTGATCAATTTCGACCCGAAGATCAATTTGACCCCGGTTTACGGTACTCTAGTGACGTGCGATAATGATGTTACCCTCGAATGGAAAAGACGCATTGCGGCTGCACATCGGGCCTTTTTCGGTCTGCGAAGCCAGCTGAAGTCGCGCAGGCTGCAAACGAAGATAAAGCTCGCGTTGTACAAGACTCTGATTCTTCCGGTCGCTTTATACGGTCTTCGAACGTAAAGTACTGCGAACAATACTCGGCGGTAAACTGGAAGATGGCATCTGGCGGCGTCGCATGAACTACGAACTGTACCAGGATATAGTGAAGCGAATACAGGCAGGCTGCGGTACGTAGCTCCTATGCCGGAGGAACGACAAGCCAAAATTATATTCAGCAGAGAACCAGGAAGGGGTCGTCGCCGTCGGCTTCGTGGAAGGCCGCGCACACGTTGGCTTTTTGCAGTTGAGGAGGACCTAAGGACTCTAAACGTTCAGGGCGGAAGCGATTGGCCCAGGACCGAGGCCAGTGGAGACGGATACTTCATTCGGCGTAGGCCCACCGCTACGAGTTGTAGCCCATCAAGTATCAAGTAAGTAAGATCATTACAAGATTCGTTGACCGTAACAAATAATTAAAACAAATACAATGTGGAGAACGTATCCCGGGTAGAGATAAAATACTGACGATCAAAACATGATATTGGTTTGATTGATATAAGAGATAAAAGATCTGTAAATAATATCTGAAAAATGTTCCTGGAACATCTGAACAATATCAAAATTTGATATTTCAAGATCATACGAATAGCTCGCTACTATTGGTTAGATCTTACAAAATCTAAATATGATTTGACGATGATGTTCCAGGGGTAAATTTTTGATTTTATTTTTAGATCTTTTATCTCTTATGTCAATCAAATCCATATCACTTTTTGATCTCCATATCAAAATATGCTATTATTGAGCTACACTGTAGAAAGTTATCTTTTCTATTTTATTTGGAAAACAAAACAATCATTTTAAAATTGTTGAGGAATATTTGGTTTATTCATCTTTTTTCCAATCTCTCTTGATTTCTCAATACAAGATAAAAGCTAATAGAACTTCGCTGTTTTCACTAATGGATACTTTTCTCCGTGGAATTGCTTACATTCAACCATGTGCCCATTTGTTTGTTTATTACCCTTCACAACTCTTTTCAATGCACCTCTAAGTCATACACTGCAACTGTATACCTGTCGACAAAAATTGAAAAAACAAGAATGTAGGTGGCACAGGTCGACCGACACTTTGGGTGAGATCACGCTGCATCGAAATGCAAATAACCACCGAGCATTTTTATTACCCCAGGAGTCATCATCGTCGTCGCCAGCCAACCAGCTAGCGTCATCCAAATATATGACATGAGGCATCAGCAGCAGATAACAATTACAGCAATTTCAGTTCGGTAAACATTTCACAAACACCGAATGCTGTGTGTTTGTGCTGATGCTGCTGCTGTTGCTGCTGCAATATCCTCCGGTGCAACATTATGCAAATATTGTGCAATGTCCTCGCCTGCCTGCCGCTGCCATCGTCACTGGTTGTAAGCTGTCAGGTTTCCGCAGCGACTTGAGAATTTTAAGAATCTCTGGCGGCAACGACGACTTTGGCGGCATATCGATGATTGATGACTTCGATCGGCACATTGAATCGATCGATTACGAGCACTTTGCTGATGACATACCTTCACCCATAGCATTTGTGAAATCAATGAACAGTTTAGCCAATGTGTCAACTTTATGTCGACGAGTGTTCATGGGAACGCACGAGTCGCAAATTAGTAGGGCAAATAATAGAACTACATTCTGTGTAATGTGGTTGTTGCTCAACAAACTCAAGTAAGTACAGTAGACTTCGGGGAGTAACGCTAATGAGTGTGAAATCAATATTGTTTTTATGAGGCATCCGCCTTTACGGCTTTGAAGATGTTTAACGTGCATGACATACAGATGCATAGCTTGTCGTTATCTACTGGGTGCAAGCAATAAAAAATGTTGTCTGGCGTAAAGCAGAATGCTAACTGAAAAATTAAATTATTTGACATTCTTGCATGCTGTACTTTGTGTTAATGGGGATACAATTTGTCACATTTAAAATAACTGACTATTGAAACAAACTCTAGATGACACCCGGTAAAACTTGACTTGTGATGACTTTAAAACGGCATGGGCCTCCGAAATGTGAATGCAAATCGGCATTGCAGCTTTGAGGAATCAAAATGACTGTTTTAGATTTCCTCCTAGTTTCAATTGAGGTTCCTCCAGTGATTGTTCCAGTGCTTTTTTCAAAGTTTTCTTCAGAAATTTCTCCAGAGATCCTTTAAGGAATTTCTGCATATATTCTTTCCGTGGCTGTAAAACGGTGAGTCGAGAAGGAGAGTGTCAAATATAGCTCTGGTCGTCACAAGTTCCCATCTCATGCTTTCACGGGTCAAGCGATGACAAAGACTGCCAGCTAAGAGTTGTGTGCTGAGCTGGTAGTGCAGCCTGGGCACTGTTGTCCTTCTGACTTCAGCTAGATTGAGGAGGTACATCACGAGCGTCTGTACACCAAGGAGTGCGGCTCAAACAGCGTCTGTTCTGGCATCCAGCGGCTGAGTATGAAAAGGTCCTCCACCGGAAGCTATACCTAAGGCGGCAGCCCCACCACAGTGGATAGGGGACCTTGGACCAACAACCTACTGTTTCCGAAACCCTAAAAACGTTACTGGAACCGAAAATGAATGAATGAAACAACGAACAAGAATTGGAAGTTGGAATGTATTAACCCTAGCCCAGCAGGGTAAACTGGCACAACTAGCCAATGAGGCATGCCATATGAAGCTTGAGACCCTAGGACTTAGCGAAGTCCGTTGGCCGAACTTTGGAGAACACAGATTGGCGTCGGGTCAAACTCTGCTATACTCTGGCCTACGAGGTGAACACACTCCTCGCCAGAAGGAATTGGTTTCCTGCTCAGCGCTCACGCCCACGCTACACTCATGAAGTGGAAACCTATTACACAAGTTTACAGCCTTTTCGAACTCGGTAAGCTAACGATCGTTTTTGGTGTAGAATCATGCCCAGAGTTCGAAAACGCAAAGGAAAAAAAAATCAGTAGAGCGAAAATTTTTTCGACTTTCTATACATGGTTGATGATTTGAAATCGATTTTTGTTCTAGTTGCTTAAAAGTCGCTCACTTCACACATCTCATTCTCCGCAATCAATGCTCCGATTGAGCTGAATTTTTTATTGCAACTCGCCTACATATGATATGTCAAATAAACGGTGAGAAAGATTTTTTAAATTGTTTTTTTCTTATTGAAAAAATACATTTCTTATATATTTTTGGAAAATTTGGTGAAATTTAAGGAGAGCATCCCCAAAACTCGCCAATATCTTGAATTTCATCAATCCGACGCAAAACCTGCCTTCAGATGATTGATATCAATATCGATATATCGATCGGTATTACGGGATGCTAACATAAGGCTGAATTTCAGAAGGCTGAATGCACAAAAGGCTTAACACAGAAGGCTGAAAGTAACATAAGGCTGAATTTCAAAAGGCTGAATGCACAAAAGGCTGAATTTGCGAAAATGCAGGAAAGGAGTTATAGAACTTCCTTTTCTTCTTTTTTATGACGTAACGTCCCATCTGAGACAAAGCCTGTTTCCCAGCTTCTATACGCATTTCTACAGTTATTAATTGAGAGCCTTCTCTGCCAATGACCACTTTGCATTTGTATATCGTGTGATAGGCAAGAAGATACTTTATGCCCGTGGTAATCAAGGAATTTTCCATTACGAAAAGTTCCTGGTCCGAGCGAGAATCGAACCGGTCACTCTCAGCATGACTACCCGTTCGCTTGCCACATCGGCTGCATATATGAGCCCTAGTCATAGACTGTGCTTAGTGAAGAGGCTAATGATGTATACCAACGAACATAAAAAATGACTGATGATATTCCAATCAGAGATTTTTCCTTCTTTGAACATGAGCTATTCTTTCGAGTCATGCTGTTGAGATTGGTTGCCATGACAGCTGCCAACAATGTCATCAGAGATTTTCCCTTCTTTTAAGGACAAACATCTTAGAATCCCTGGGAAAAATCATTAGTATTGGTGCACTAGAAATGTTGTCCATCAGCTCACCCATACAATTGCAACGAAAAGAAAACTGGCCATATTTGCATGTTCGTCCCAAATAGTAGGGAAAGAACACTGTTGAGACAAGTAAGCGATCACGACCAGTACAGTTAGCAAAGTGCATAATTTAATTCCGATTTTTATTGGTGATGAGATTAAATTGGCACTAATTGGCTAATTTTTAACTTAAATCAAGTGAAATTATCCAGTGGCAGATAGATTAGACACCTGTGAACACTGAATATTTAGTGAGATTGGCAAAAAATAAGTGTAAGTGGTTCAAATGAATGATTTGAAGTTGGCTAGTGGTGCGGGAGCCGTGAGTGAGGGGATGATGTTGCCTTGTCAACAATGTTTTCAATCGCACAATTTTGAAGAAATAGTGCATCAATTGACGACAATTAGTGCTTTACATGAAGATTGGACATAATGGAACAGCTTATTTTGATTTGTGTAGTTTCATAGCAGGTAAGATGCATAAATTAAGAGTTTTTTAATGGCCCGGAATTACGGTGAAGCTTGTCCTTAAACATATGCTATTCTTTGGAGAAATACTATCATAAGTCCTGTTCAACGACGCAGGTTGAACTTACTCGAAGTTGCTGCATTTCGCTTTTACCCATTTGTCATCAAACGGGAAAGAGCGGGATGCAGCAACTTCGATCAAGTTCAACTTACGTCGGTGAACAGGACTATAGTTACGTAGGCGATCACTAATGTATAGCATGGGATTGTGAGCGCGGACAAACAGTCCTAACGCTTCCCGTTGTAAAACATAGTAACGGAAGCATGTTCGCCTTATGACAAAAAAAAAAATAGTTTGGCCAACCATTAACCAATGAGCGGTAGTGTGCGTCAAATGTCAAGCTCAAGCAAACCAATACAAGTGCCAGGGCTGGTCGGCCAACTAGCAAATTTTCAAAAAGACAGTGTACGATAAAAATAATAAGAGTGTTATGTCTGTTTGTCTGTGATGTTAGTGTTGGGCTGGTATTCAGCATGACTGTTTATGGGCTCGTCGTTTGAGAACTAGTCGAATCATTACTTCAGCCTTATGTTTTTGATATTTTCAGCCTTTCATTATTCAGCCTTTTGTAATTCAGTCTTTTGTAATTCAGCCTTTTGTTATTTCAGTCTTTTGTGTTTCAGCCTTTTGTACGTAACCCGGTATTACATATATTCAGCTTTTAATTTATGGAAAAAGATTTAAAATTGGTTGAACAAAACGCAAGATATTTGAATTTTATTAAATTCCATATTTTCAAAAGTTGTAAAACTCTATATTGAACTAAAACTCAAAAACTGTTCTACTTTAAATTTTTTGAAGCACGGTTTCGAAATCAGCACCAAATTATGCTTCAAAAATTTTGGTCGTTGACAGAAGTTGACTTTCGTTTTATTTTGTAAACTAGTGTTAGTGAGAGGATAATTGTAGCCAGATTGAGAGCACGGGTTCGAAACCTTACCATGATCCAATGTTTCGCCAACCGATTCTGCCGAAATGCAAGACAAAGAAAGCTTCTACAGCCAACTAAATGCTGTCGTGGACAAGATTTCGAAAGATGATATCAAGATCCTCATGGGCGACTTCAACGCGAAGGTTGGTTCCGATAACTCGGACTATGAGCACGTCATGGGACGCCATGGTCTCGGAGAAATGAGGAGCTAGAGAACCGTTCTGCGAATATCCCAGAATGTGGAAGCGTAGGAGATCAATGGAGCACCATCAAGAACGCCTTCATCGCCACTGGCGATAATAATTCGGGTGAGCTACGCACCCGGAGAAAGCAGTGGATCTCAGATGATACCTGGAGGAAGATAGAGGAGCGAAGGAACGCCAAAGCCGCGATAGAGCGAGCGAAAACACGAGGAGCCAAAGCCGTAGCCCGTCAGCGCTATTCGGCTCTCGAGAAGGAAGTGAAACGCTCATGTAGACGGAACAAAAGAGCGTGCGCGGACTCCCTAGCCGACGAAGGCGAGAAAGCCGCAAACATTGGCGTCATCCGTCTCCCCTGCGATGTCTCACGTCGCCCAAGTGGGATCAAGATAAGTGCTACGATGCCATGCTATCAACACCTCAGCATGATCCGCCAAGGGTTCGACGCATTACCCATGTCAACACCGAAGCTCCATCAGTGCAGAAGACAGAAATAGCCATCCGTAGCATGAAATCGAACAGGGCCCAGGGGTCGATCGCATATCAGCTTAGATGCTCAAAGCTAACCCCGTTGTATCCGCACAACTACTGCATTAATTATTCTGCAACATATGGAAAACCGTAAACCGGATACAGGAATAGATTGACGCAACTCTCCGACGGCAGCAAGCAGGATTCCATGCCGGACGATCCTGTGTGGACCACATTGTCACGCTCCGTATCATTCTGGAGCAAATCAATGGATTCCAAGAGTCTCTCTACCTGGTGTTCTTTTATTACGAAAAAGCTTTCGACCGTCTCAATCACGGAAACATGTGGGAAGCCCTCAGGCGCAAGGGTGTTCCTGAGAAAATCATCGTCCTCATTGAAGCACAGTACAAGGCATTTTCGTGCAGAGTACTGCACAACGGTGTTTTGTCGGATCCCATCCGGGTCGTTGCTACAGTGAAGCAAGGATGTATACTATCACCGCTACTGTTCCTCATCGTAATCGACGAGATCCTGGTTGGTGCGATTGACCGTGAACCAAATCGTGGATAGCTGTGGGAGCCCATTACCATGAAATACCCAAATGACTTCGAATTGGATGATGACGTTGCTCTCCTAGCTCAACGGCGCTCTTATATGCAGAGTAAGCTCGATGATCTTGCCAATCGCTCCTCAGCGGCAGGTCTTACCATCAACGTCAACAAGACCAAATCATTGGATGTAAACACGGTTAACCCTTCCAGCTTTACGGTAGCTGGGCAATCATTGGAGAATGTTGAAAGCTTCCAATATCTTGGTAGCCAAATAGCGGCACCAAGATCGACATAGGTGCACGGATCAAGAAGTCGAGGGCGAGTTTAGGAAATGTATGGAAAAACAACCAGTTAGGCGACGCATCAAAATCCGAATTTTCAACTCGAACGTGAAATCTGTGCTGCTATACGCCTGTGAAACCTGGTGTGTATCAGTGGAGAACACGCAACGGCTGCAGGTCTTCATCAATAGATGCTTGCGATATATAATTCGTGCATGGTGGCCTCACAATTGAATCTCCAACGTGGAGCTCTATCGTCGATGTCATCAAAAGCCGATAGCGACAGAAATTTGGGAGCGAAAGTCAAGGTGGGTCGGCCATACTCTACGCAGGGGCGGAAACGACATCCGCAAACAAGCGTTAGACTAGAACCCAGCAGGACATCGCAGCAGAGGCAGACCCAGAGGTTCATGGCGGCGCAGCATCAACAACGAAATCAAGCAATACGACAGAAATTTGACCTGACCACAGGTCAAGGCAATGACTGGCAATCGCCCAGGATGAAAATCTTTCAATTCGGCCTTCTGCTCCACCGTGGGTGACCAGGACTGAAAGTAATACAACGCAAAAGTTCCTAGATTGCATGCTTCTGAGCCGAGAAAACAGCAAGTGCGTGTAACTCTTTGCAAGTGATTGTTCCCATTCTTGCTTGAGATTCCTCTAGGAAATCTTCCAGGGATTCCTTCAGTAATTCTTCAGTAATCCAGAATTTTAACCAGGAATTTCTTCCTGGAACTTACCAGGAATTCCTTATGGGATTTCTTTAGGAATTCAGGGATTGTCTAGCGATTAAATTACAAATTTATTTAAAGATCTTCATTGTAAAATACCTCGGGAGTCAATTGCTGTACACTCAATTCCAAGAGCTACTGTATATAATTGTACTCATGCCACTGTCACCGGCTCTAAATATTATCACGTTAGCCATTATACATGAAGTATTACATTCAGTTCGTTCTCGTAATTCAAATCCCCAAAGCAATAAATTCGGTACGTGCTACAGTCTTATCTAGTGCACAAAACCCAGAACGCTCTAATGAAACTCACCTTGCTCAATATCTTCCGCTCTGGTTATCACCTCACTTCGGTCTTCTTCTCTGTTCCCTCTGCTCAGCGCTAACTAAAGAATCCGTTGATTCACCGCTACCGAACTTTTCGGTTCCCCTCTGTTCTCTCTTTCCCAACAGCGGACTATAAAGTTCTACAGATATAGTCGAATGAGATGCCCAAAAAAAGAGTCCCTCGCGGACGCGAACTGTTCAAACAAAACTCCCGAATTGGGAAACAAAAGAGAAACACCAATTGCGGACCCGGTGCGGTGCGGTGACGACGACGTCTGGCGCTACCTTTCGCTATATTCGGTCGCTATCTTAAAGGCAGATGTACATAGAGATACGGCTCCGGTCGTCGGAGTGCCGGTCCATAGATGAATTTGCACAGATAACAACACCAGCTGAGTAGTGGCTGGCTGGCGATGCTCTAGGTCTACACACTAATGCTGGGAGTGCGTTCGTGCGTGCCGAGCAATTGGATATTAGCGCGAAATTTGATGAAGAGAGTACGATTCGGCGGTTGTCGTCGTCGTCGTCGTCGCTGGCTACAACTCCCCGCTGTACAAATTCCTGGTTTGTTGTGCTTTCTTCGAATCACTGTCTGCCAGCCGTTTCACTGTTCTTCACCACCCAGAGTAGCGCCAAGCCGGTGGTGGAGCTTCGAAAGGAATTGCACAATCAACCAATTTGGGTTTGAGAAATTTGCTGTCTGGGTCTGGGAATCTGCAAACCTAAAATATACGTGCAAAGAGAAAGGAAAGAAGGGAAAGACGTTAGGTGCGTTTAAATATAGACCGACGACGTAGTGTGGACTACTAATTTTGGAGTATGCTTTGAATTTGAGGTAAATTAAATTAACTCATCTTGTCGTGGTCGAATGGGCGTGCGAAATTTGAGGAGACTTCAATGCTAATTTAGTGCTAGTAGAAATTCTCTATAATGATTCAATTATTTTTTCAGGCAATTTTTGTAAATTATTCTACATGGAAATCCACCAAATACGTTTTAATTAGCAAAATGTCAATACCATTCACACAGAAACAGCTGGACCGATTCCGGGACGAACCGGAAGAGAGCGTATTCAGATTTCTACACCTAAATGTGGTACAACGTGTTGCAGCGGTCCAAATTAAAAAAAAAAATGATATGGCTGCATATCAGCATAAAGCCATGAACCACTAGATAAATAGATCAATTGCCAGGATGTCCCGGAACTGGTTCCGGTAGGGTGAGAAAGATTCAATACTAGAACACTTCGGAATTATATCGTGCCAAGCTCAAAATACAGTATTTTTATCAAACTTCGAATAACCACTGAGCTGTAGATCAAAATTGGGATCAACAGCTTTTTGATAAAGCGAGCAGATTTGATTTACCTAAAATTTTATTTTGACTATGAATGTACTCCAACATAAATAGATCGGCCTATATCGATGAGCTTGAGCTTGAGCTTGATTGACCGCCCGTAGATGCTACTCCAGTATCGCCAGACCAGCTACACTCACACAAGGAACCAATGAGATATCTGCCGAGGACTAGGAGGCATCTTCAGTGTGTGAGCGTTGGTGATCTTCTATTTTTAGGCGACAATGGCGCCTGCCACGTCAGGTTGCAGGTCAATGTGGGGAAGGGTAAGGAAGTGATGATTGTAACCGTTTGTATCCACGTCTGACCGAATATACCTCTGTGTCAGCACAAATTCATGCGGATGTCGGAGTGTTGGTGGGACTTGGTTGGCAGAAGGTTCACACATTGGTGCGTGGGTACCAGGGTAAGGTGATAGAATTGTGTGTTATTATTCTGAAGATGTGCGGCACAGTTCGCTTAATTGCATAAAGCAACTTGTAGGCGTTATCTTATAGGATTGAGACACAGTGCTGTGAAAGTTTGGGGAAGAAAGGGAAACGACTTTTTCAACCCGTTTCTGTTCTACCCAGGTAACCACTAAGCATTTGAATAAGCCGTGTATCAGCCCGTATTACGCATTTAAACTGCTTGCTGCCCTACATAAGCAGTTCGAATGCATAGCTGCCCTTGAGTTAGCATAAGCTGTGCTGCTCAAAAGCTTTCGGTTGTTAATTAGCATTTCAACTGCTTGAAGTGGTTTCACTTGGGAGCATATGTAAGGAGGATCCTGGAAGGGCCTCTAAATTCTGAATTCTAGAATTCTAGATCGGTTTGCCCTGCTAGCTCGTGTTCCCAACCCTTCACAAAAATCCACCTTCAAATAACCTCCCCATAAACTTTCCCAAATTTCCTTCCCCAAGCAGGTATTCCCAAAAACTCCACTAAACCACCACTATACGAATCTAGCACTACGGCGATGTAGCCCTATAGCCCCAAACTGGGCACGCGGTCACTGTCGGTGACTGGAATAAAAACCAATTAGCACCCAATAGCACCACAAACACATTTTCCCAAAATTTACCTCACGTGATTTTCTTCGGTTTCTTTATAATCTTTTTCCGTTTTGCTTGACTCACATTCACTTTCCTAGCTTTAAAAAAAACTCATTAAATTACGATACACATTTTCTATGATGATTTCTTACTTTTTCTACTAGCTTCACACCGCGCAACTCACGGCTTTTAATTTACTTTTAGGACCAAATCCACTGTGAAAATAGGAATTAATTTCATTTCACTTGTATTTACTTTACTTTTATATTACTTTTTACTACTTTTAATTAGGGTTCAAATTCACTGGTAATCTTTCACTTTCAAATTTCTTCCAACTTTACTGTTCGGCAGTCTGTATGGGAAAGATCGAGCTATCGCTCCGTCAGACCCTAGACCCCTATACTTTCCTAATTTTCTTTTAATTTCCGGTTTCTATTATCTTGAAATTATTTCTCTTTCCAAAATTTTCCTTTGCTTACCAGATCGATTTACTAGCTCCTCCTTTTCACACATATCACATTCTCCTCATTTAACTAATAACACCCCTGATTCGAGCACTTACTTAACGGTTGCCTACTTTGTAGGCGCACATTACAAATAAACTAGGGATGTCTATGAAACCTCTCACGAGTCGGTTTCACATACAGAATGCTTTTCAACTGCTCTTTAAACGCTAGGAGCAAAATGGTTGGGAGATATGTTACGCATTTGGCAACACATTTTGTCTCTCTCTTACAGAGCCTAAGCTTCTGTTTACAAATTTGTGCATCTTATTTGTTTCTTCATTTTCCCCTACTCATCCAAAAGCACCAAAGAAAACATTACTGCAGCTGGATTGGATTGGGAACTTGTCCATCAAAAAATCATAAATTATTTATCATTTCGTCAGAAAATATGTGCCGAATAGGTGGATGCTTTGGTGGATCTTAGGATTGTTTGAAAGAGGGAAGAAACAATCTTATTCCACAGATATTTAAAAGAAGGGATCGTAATGCTCTACCACAATGAAATATCTCAATGAAAACAAGTTTTGGATGTTGAATCTGAAGCTGTTATCGAATCATTATTTATATTGGCGATTAAATCAACGCACGCCACCCGGACAGCTTTAGCATCGTGGATCAGGAGCAACAGAATCCGAAGCAGATATGGTTAATCAATCTCTGGAACGTAAGTTCAAACCTACATCACTACAAAAATCAGCAAAAAAGTACCACCTAGCACCGGCTGGAATATGGAAGGACGATGAAGCGGGGAAGCAGGCTGAGAGAACGAGAAGCAGACGTCAATCTATTTTTGTTTTTTTTTTTGCTCGACGAGGCGTTACGCTTCTTTGACATTTCGTCACGACGTTCCTGAAGGGATAGCACTAAGACAGCCCGTTATTTTGCCAAAACCTGCTGTGAGGTGCGCCTATAGTGCTATACGACTAATTAGCATTAAACGCCTTGTCGTAAAGGCTGAATAGAAAACTATGTAAAAATAATAATATGACAGTGTTGCCAGTTTATCAATTATGGATTTATTAGAATGGATAACAATAAATTGCTAAACTTTAAAATTTATGTATTATAATCCATATTTCAATTGAAATTCTACATATGTAAACATTAAGGCCTACGAAAGTGTTGCCAGACATTTTAATTTTATTATAAGAATCTACATGAGAACTTTTGTATCAAATCAAATTATCAAGCAAGAATCATAAATTCATTTTTTACAATTTTATTACTATTGGCGAGAGACGAACCAGCCAAGGGCTGAAAGTCTCTTAAATAAAGACAAGTCAATCAACTATTGGCAACACTGAACCTTGATAGTTTTTGTTTGGTGTGCAACTTTTTATTCTTCGAAAAAACCTTTTATAAGGGCAGTGGTAAATTCAAATGTCCACTGAAATTTATTCATGGTTCAGAATTACGCTAATTGATTCCGACTGTTCTTGGTGTATTTTTAGGATATTTTAGCTTTTCTGTCCGATTGTGAGATCAAAAACAACCTTAAGTTCTCATACTCCAACGCATACGGATCGAAACGTCGGAGTAAGAGAACATTGTTTTTGTTGTTTTTGCTCTCACACTCGGACTGAAAAGCTAAAAAATCCTAAAAATAAGTTCAGAATTATGAAAATCCATTCTGGATGATATGTTATGCCTTAGCGTACAAGTCGCTATTCATTTTTTTTCTGTTTATCCATTGTTTTGAACTTGTTACGGGGAAAGGAAAGTTCCCAAAAGTGAGTTCAGTTAATTTCATTAACTCGTATACAGACTTAGTACTTAGAGTACTTAGAGTAGAAGTTCTTTTTACCCAACCGCCAGTTCAAATTTCTCAACTATCAAGCCTATGTCACTTACTCATCTTTGGCCAACCTTAATGTTGTTTAGGAACCTGGATAATTACACCTTGTATGCACTCCCGGGTTGCTAGTCTTTTAAATGTGCCATCTAATGGTTCGCTTGGTCCTTTTTCATGTGCGAAACAATGCAACTCTACGGGAACTCAAAAATGCTTCTCGTGAAACTTTTACATTTAAACTAACTTTTGAGCTCTGTTTTGCATCCTCTCTGATTCGCTCTCTTTATTGTTGTCAAAAAAAAGAAGAACAAAACAACTCAATTTTGGAAATTCAATGCGGGAAGCCATAAATCAATAAGTGACATAATATTGATAGTTGAGTAATTTGAACTGGCGGTTGGATAAAAAGAACTTCTACTCTAAGTACTCTGTCTGTATGCGAGTTAATGGAAATTACCCTCCTCAAGGTTCGGTAGATTGAACTCACTTTTGTGAACTTTTCTTTCCCCATACAGGTTCAAAACAATGCATAAACAGAAAAAAAATAATAGCAACTTGTACGCTAAGGCATAACATGTCTTCCAGAATCGTTTTTCATAATTCTGAACTTATTTTTAGGATTTTTTGGCTTTTCAGTTCGAGTGTGAGATAAAAAACAACCTTATGTTCTCTTACTCCGACGTTTCGATCCGTATCGGATCTTGAGAAAGCGTTGGAGTATGAGAACTTAAGGTTGTTTTTGATCTCACAATCGGACTGAAAAGCTAAAAAATCCTAAAAATACACCAAGAACAGTCGGAATCAATTAGCGTAATTCTGAACCATGAATAATTTTCAGTGAACATATGAATTTACCACTGCCCTTATTAAAGGTTTGTTCGAAGAATAAAAAGTTGCACACCAAACGAATACTATCAAGGTTCAGTGTTGCCAATAGTAATAAAATTGTAAAAAATGAATTTATGATTCTTGCTTGATAATTTGATTTGATACAAAAGTTCACATGTAGATTTTTATAATAAAATTAAAATGTCTGGCAACACTTTCGTAGGCCTTAATGTTTACATATGTAGAATTTCAATTGAAATAAGGATTATAATACATAAATTTTAAAGTTTAGCAATTTATTGTTATCCATTCTAATAAATCCATAATTGATAAACTGGCAACACTGTCATATTATTATTTTTACATAGTTTTCTATTCTCCTTGATCTAAATCAGCCCAAATCATCTTTAAATTGCATCGAATAATGTCTTCTTAGCGAAACTTGTAAATTGGACTTATTTTATATATTAGAGAAAAACGGGTGTCAAGCTTAAAAACGCTGTATCTCTGGAACGGCCAAAAAGACCTCGGGGAGTTAAGCTTTTTCGATTGGAAAATGCCTGATAAACACGATGGAATCAAAATTTTTGAAATCAAAATATACTCATTCGACGAAAAATCGATTTTAAATTTTAAAATTGAAAAATAACATGTTTGGCAACACTGTATCGAAAAAATAATATTTTTCCTGGATTCCTCCAACAATTTTCTTCAAAAAAGCCGAAGGTCACAAATGTGTATATGTTATAGTTTCAAAGCTATAAATTAAGAAAAGGTAGGGAAAACTTGGATTTTTCTTGTATTGGCAAAGACGAGGGGTGCTGCCACGGGCCGAGGGGTGATCCGATCGGCACCAAAATTTGGCTTTTTTCTTCCTCCATTTGATCGAATATTCCAACAAAATTTGGTCAGAATCCGTGATGGTCGATAACACGCGGTGTGTACCAGTGACGACAATTGTCAAAATACGGTCGTCTCCACCGACGCCCAGCGGCGCCAGCGTCGTTGATTAGTTTTTGTTTTGATAGTCGTCTTGACAACCCGAGCGGCATTCTCAGAAATGTATGCTTTCGAAATTCTTTTGACCGCTGTCTGCTGAACTTCAATCACCTACTGATACTCAAAGTCAGTATTTTCAATTTCAACTGATTATTTTTAATTAAGCACGATGCAGAAGCAAAAAATGCAGTTGTTTTGCATCACTCACCAAGTAACTATAATGCATTGAATTAAGGTAACATATCGGTATTTGTATGCCTAAACCATAATAAATCAATTTCAATTCATATTCGAATTCATCGAGCTGAAGTTCAGCTGAACTGAACTTCAATTACAGTGGATGACACCACAAGACGCCGCTTTCATTGTCTCGTCTCTCTTTGTCATGTTCATTCTCGGCCTCGTGTCTATGGGTAACTTCAATTACAGTGGATGACACCACAAGACGCCGCTTTCATTGTCTCGTCTCTCTTTGTCATGTTCATTCTCGGCCTCGTGTCTATGGGTAACTGTGTTTGTTTATTTGTGCTCGTTTTCACACAAATTGAAGATCATTGTGCTGAATTTTTTCGACACTGGTGTGTACACTTGGTGTGGAATGACCCGTATGTAGAGAGGAGGGAGAAAGTATATAGAATGATACAAAGTAGAAGGAAAGAGACGGGCCAGGGATTGAACCCAAGACTTTCTGCATATGAATCAGAAGCGGTAGCCACTAGACCACCAAGCCCGTCATAAATAGATCGGCCTATATAGAGGCTTGCAGCAAAAACCTAACCTCATCGAATTCTCATACGATTTGTAAACATTGCCCTCAAATTTTTTTGAGGGCAAGGACGGCTTTATGGGCCGACGCCGAAGGAAAGAAAGAGAAGGAGACAATGCTGACGTCACTGTGCAAGCGCTCATCGATGCTTGAGAAATTTGGGCACAAGAAATTAAGAATCATAACTTTTCATAATTCTGATCGTGCAGATCAGGAAAAATCAATTGTAGAACATACCCTTCTATCTTGGAATGTCCTGCATATACATTCTAAGAATCTAAGAATAAACCTTCTTTTGTGTTGCTCCCAGTACATCCTTAACCTTCGCGTACCCAACGTCTATTTCGGATGATTTTCGAATCTTGAATCAGCTATGAAAAAGGCATTTCCCAACCGATTTTTTTGAAGTCAATTGCATTCGCTCCAGGTTTGTCCAAATTGTCAAGGACTACTATACGGAACCGGTTCACCCATCCGTTCCGGAGTTATTCCAGATTCCGTTGGGGTCATGACCGGCCGGAAAATGACACAAAAATGCATTTTATTCTGAATCTATAGTTATTTTGGAAATTTGCACATATTATACGCCAGGAATACAGAAACTTTATTACTGCAAGGAACCATTGACTTGAAATGACACAATCAAGCAGTCTCATGAACCGGATATGTTCCGGGTGCCCCCAGGGATGTGGCCAAAGTGGACATTCTAGCAACATTGTCAGAATCATTCATGCGGCACCTCAAACTTCATGAGACTTGTCAAAACATGAAGGAAAATAGTCCTTCCACACTCCAAAGACTCCTCGGGAACGGTCTGGCCATACCCGGAATGTTCCGGGTGCCCACAGCAATGTGACAAAATTGGCCATTTCCACAATGTTATCAAAATCAAACGTGCGACACCTCTAACTTCATGATTTGTTGAAACCTAAAGGAAAATAGCCCTTCTAGGCCCTTATGGCCACTTGGGACCGGTCTGGCCATACCCGGAATGCTCCGTATGCCCTCAGGGTAGTGGTCATTTCTCAAACATAGCCAAAATCAGCCGTGTGACACCTCAAATTTCATGATTTGTCGAAACATGAAGGATAATAGTCCTTTTAGGCTCCCATGACCCCTTAGGGTGGTTCTGGCCACACCCGAGATATTTCGGATGTCCCCAGGAGAGTGGCCAAATTGGCCATTTCCGCAACGTTGGTCAAATCGATCGTGCGGCACCTCAAACTTCATGATTTGTCATAACATGAAGGAAAATAGTCCTTCTAAGCTCTTATGACCCCTCGGGAACGACCTGGCCATATCCGGTATGTTCCGGGTGCCCCAGGGATGTGACAAAAGTGGTAATTTCTACTTTGTTATCAAAATCAGCCGTGCGCCACCTCTTACTTCATGATTTGTTGAAACATAAAGGAAAACAGTCCTTCTAGGTCCTTATGGTCCCTTGGGACCGGTCCAGCCATACCGGAATGTTCCGGATGCCCTCAGGAAAGAGGTCATTTCTCAAACATTTTCAAAATCAGCCTTGTGACACCTCAAACTTCATGATTTGTCGAAACATGAAGGATAACAGTCCATTTAGGTTCCCATGACCCCTTAGAATGGTTCTGGCCACACCAGAAATGTTCCGGATGCCTCCAGGAAAGTGATCAAAATGACCATTTCCACAACGTTGGTGAAATCAATCGTGCGGCACCTCAAACTTCATGATTTGCCAAAACATGGAGGGTCCTTCTAGGCTCTTATGACCCCTCGGGAACAACCTGGCCATACCCAGAATGTTCCGGGTGCCCCCAGGAATGTGACAAAAGTGGAAAAGTCCACAACATTGTCAAAATCAACCATGCGACACCTCAAACTTCATGATGTTAAAACATAAAAAAATAGTCATTCTAGGCCCTTATGGCCACTTGGGATCGGTCTGGCTATACCTGGACTATTCCGGATGCCCCCAGGCAGGGAAGTGGTCAAAGTTGGTCAAATCAATCGTGCGCACCTCTAACTTCATGATTTGTTGAAACATGAAGGAAAATAGTCCATCTGGGCCCTTATGGCCCATTGGGATCGGTCTGGCCACACCCGAACTATTCAGGAAGGCCGCAGGGAAGTGGTCATTTCTCAAATATTGTCAAAATCAGCCGTACGACACCTAAAATTTCATGATACATGGTATGATGTATACATGATGTATGTCGAAACATGATGGAAAACAGTCCTTCTAGGTTACCATGACGTCCTGGATACACCCGAAATGTTTCGGATGTCCTCACTCCCAAAATTTTGGTCAAATCAATCGTACTACACCTCAAACTTCAAGATTTTCCGAAATGTGAAGGAAAATAGTACTTCCAGGCTCCCATGCTCCTTCTGAACGCTCATACCTACTATGGCTGTCAGGGAGATGACCAACTTCGCCATTTCAACAATGTTATCAAAATCAAGCGTGTGATTTCTAACTTCATAATTCGATGAAGCGATGAAGTCATTCTGGAGAACTTCAAGCATTTGAAACTTAACCCGAAATGTTCGAGATGCCATCTTTACAGTGTTGTAGTTTTTTCGAAAAATAAAATAGAATAAAGAAGATTGAGAGCAATGAGCATTCGGGTTGCAATCTGGTTGCATAGAATATGCTTCGAAGAATGCACAAAAATGGTAATGATTACAATGTTGAGAGCATCAAACGTGAAATTGAGATATAAGATTTTTGAGACGTGAATAGAATGTTGTATTTGAACATGCATGGTCTGAACTTTGGTTATATTCAGGATGCCGGGTAAATTACATAACTTCAAAAATAACGTTAATTTTAAAACTTTTAAATTTTCATATTTCAACCGTTTGCAACATTCATTTTTCTTCGCATTTGCATTTGCAACAGAATGTTTGCATAATTCCGCTTGTTCCATGTTCTCTACAAATTGCCTTGGCACATGAGGAACATTTACTATGAATTTTCACATTCTTGGATCGGCATCAGAAATAAAACCTTTTTTTCGATCGGATACGAATCTGAAATCAGGATGCAAAACCCTCTCTTGTAAACCCTTTTGGCACAACATCAATTTAGCAGTATGTATAAGAATGGGTGTTGTATGCAATGCATTGCAATGGTTGTACACTTATACCGCACTTGGTTCACCACTGGACTGCGCACTCATCTTCATAAGTGCGAAAACAAATAAAAATGCGCGATTGCATCAAATCAATTTGATGTCTTCGGCGCACTATTTCTACGATCTATGGTGAATAAGTGCTCTGAAGATACCGAGTTGAGTTGCAATCGTGTACTTTTATTTGCGTTATCACACTCGTGAAAACTAGTGCGATAGTCCAGTGGTGAACTAAATGCGCTATATAACAATTGGACAAGTTATCGTTACTCGAACACATAATACAAGTCTTTGTCAAAGGAAGATAGTTACCATACATTTCCTCATAACTTTTCAGATATGTGGAAATTTCATCGATTATATTGCTTGACAAACGGAAAGGTTTTTATCGTTGTATTGCGTGTTCAAGGGCCAATTCCTTTGCAAGCCAGTCCAGAAATTTACGTTTTCTGGTTTTATCGTTGCGGTAGTAATGAGCGTTGGCTGCTATGAACAGAAAATATGCATTCGATTCCAGCGTTTACATGCGACACCACCTTTCAACTTATTACAAACCAGAACCACATTCGGCTTTGGTATCGATAGTCTGAGCGTCAAATAGTCTAAGGTCTTTAGATTGATGTCGACACGTTGTGATAAGGCGCTGTTTTTTTTATAAACTGCCATTTTGACCACTTGTCATGGGGCATCCGGAATATTTCCGGTCTGGCCAAAACCGCTCTAAGGAGTCATGGGAACCTAAAGGGACTGTTATCCTTCATGTTTCGACAAATCATGAAGTTTGAAGTGTCATACAGCTGATTTTGACTATGTTTGAGAAATGACCACTTCCTTGAGGGCATCTGGAACATTCCGGGTATGGCCAGACCGGTCCCAAGTGACCATAAGAGCCTAGAAGGTCTATTTTCCTTTAGGTTTCAACAAATCATGAAGTTAGAGGTGTCGCACGGTTGGTTTTGATAACATTGTGAAAATGGCCACTTTTGTCACATCCCAGGGGGCACCCGGAACATTCCAGGTATGGCCAGACTGGTCCCAAGGGACCATAAGGGCCTAGAAGGACTGTTTTCCATTATGTTTCAACAAATCATGAAGTTAGAGGTGCGCACGGCTGATTTTGATAACAATGTGGAAATGACCACTTTTGTCACATCCCTGGGGCACCCGGAACATTCCGGGTAAGGCCAGGTCGTTCCCGAGAGGTCATAAGAGCTTAGAAGGACTATTTCCCTTAACGTTTTGATAAATCATGAAGTTTGAGGTGCCGCACGATCGATTTCACCAACGTTGCGGAAATGGCCAATTTGGCCACTCTCCTGGGGACATTCGGAATATCTCGGGTGTGGCCAGAATCACCCTAAGGGGTCATGGGAGCCTAAAAGGACTATTATCATTCATGTTTCGACAAATCATGAAGTTTGAGGTGTCACACGGCTGATTTTGACTATGTTTGAGAAATGACCACTTCCCTGAGGGCATACGGAGCATTCCGGGTATGGCCAGACCGGTTGCAAGTGGCCATAAGGGCTTAAAAGGGCTATTTTCCTTTAGGTTTCAACAAATCATGAAGTTAGAGGTGTCGCACGATTGATTTTGATAACATTGTGGAAATGGCCAATTTTGCCACATTCCTGGGGGCACCCGGAACATTCCGGGTATGGCCAGACCGTTCCCGATGAGTCTTTGGAGTGTGGAAGGACTATTTTCCTTCATGTTTCGACAAATCAAGAAGTTTGAGGTGCCGCATGAATGATTCTGACAATGTTGCTAGAATGTCCACTTTGGCCACATCCCTGGGGGCACCCGGGACATATCCGGTTCATGAGACTGCTTGATTGTGTCATTTCAAGTCAATGGTTCCTTGCAGTAATAAAGTTTCTGTATTCCTGGCGTATAATATGTGCAAATTTCCAATATAACTATAGATTCAGAGTAAAATGCATTAATGTGTCATTTTCCGGCCGGTCATGACCCCAACGGAATCTGGAATAACTCCGGAACGGATGGGTGAACCGGTTCCGTATAGTAGTCCTTGACAATTTGGACAAACCTGGAGCGAATGCAATTGACTTCAAAAAAATCGGTTGGGAAATGCCTTTTTCATAGCTGATTCAATATTCGAAAATCATCCGAAATAGACGTTGGGTACGCGAAGGTTAACGGGACTTTCCTAAAAACAGGAATATACTTATCTCAGAGCTAAATTTTATAAAAATGTCCTGGATGTATTTCAAGATGATACATTTATTTATTAATTTGTGGAGGAATTCACATCTACAAACATAAAAAGATACTGTTTGTCGCTGACGACTGGCTTACCAGTGCAATCCCTCGAGAAGTTTTGGGAGAAAAGAGCCTGAGTGATACATGGAAGATTCGCTGGAGAAATAATTGTGAGAATTCCTGACGGAAACCCTGGGTAAACAGCTGAAAAAACTGCTGGAGGGATTCCCGAAGGAATACCTGGAAAATCTCTGGAGAAGTTCCATGGATAACTTTCCGAAGGATTTCTTGGAAAAAATAGAATCTCTGGATGTATTGCTGAAGGAATTGCATAACGCATTTCTGAAGGAATTCCTTGTGAGAACTGCTGGGGATATTCTTGAAGAAAATTCATGGATTGAGGATATTTCTGAACGAATCGGTGAATGAATTCGTGAATGATTTCTTGGAGAAAGTTGTAAAAAGATTCCTGAATGAATTCTTGGAGAATTTTTCAGCTCCTGAATGCACTCCTTTCAAATTACCTGAAGAAATTCAAGACCAATCACCGAAGGAAACCTCTAAGAATTCTTGAAGTAATCTATAGAAAATTTGAGGGTATTTCTTAAGGCATCGCTAGAGAAATTCTTGGGTGCATCCACGGAAAATGTGTGGGTGCAAAAGAGCTCTCAATACTAGTCTCAATGTTGAGTGTAGTTGGAGCTGAACTAGAGCTCGAAGCGACGCCGGCTCGGCCGTCGGTATGCTCGCACCAAGACGCGTCCCTCGTTTGGGCCAGCGTCGCACGTCGACATCTTTGGGTTGGCCTCTTCAGTATCTTCCTCTCATCGAAGTAAGACGTGTTTTGTTTCAGCTGCGGGTGATTCCTTTCCCATAACCCAACGTGGAACTGCACAATGGCGAACCTTCCAGGAGTTGCAGATATTTTATTTACTGCATCACACACGCTGAAAAATCCGTTCCGATAAACGTGAACAAAAAGTCACGAACATCAGAACCTACTGCTGTTTTGATTTTGTGACTTAGTTCCCGTTAACGTGATTTAAAGCACCCGTCTGTTGCGAAAATGATCACAAATCTGAGAACGCAGCTCTTGTCTACTCAACTACACAGCTCCATTCGTAATGCTAGGAAAATCAAGAAACAAATTCACGCTATCGAGAACTCAACGAACGGCTTTTAGGATTTCAACTCGCTCAAATACGGTCTCGTGGGACTCGCTTCGTTGCAATCTTGTAGATTGTTGAAAACACAATTTTCTCACCTTCACTTTACTCACTTGTTTTCGTCTCAACCCGGGTGATTCCTTTCCGTCTTCAGTATACGGCTCGTAGCTTGCACGAATGTGGTATTCTCGTATTCCGGTAACACTGAATTCACCTCTTCCACAATAGCACTGCGATGATAGCTCATTTATTTAGTGTTTTCACAAGTCTTGACTTGACAATATTTTTTCCTTTCTTACGCAGTACACAGTTTTTACTCTTGCAACTTTTGTTTTTCCATCTTTCTCAGGCAGCACCAAATGACAGATCGCATGAATGCTTTTCACGCAAACAGGAACAAAATCCTAAAAGCCGTTCGTTGAGTTCTCGATAGCGTGAATTTGTTTCTTGATTTTGAGCAGTTCTCAGATTTGTGATCATTTTCGCAACAGACGGGTGCTTTAAATCACGTTAATGGGAACTAAGTCACAAAATCAAAACAGCAGTAGGTTCTGATGTTCGTGACTTTTTGTTCACGTTTATCGGAACGGATTTTTCAGCGTGAAGTGGATTTCGCTAGACCGCGAATCAAAAAGCGAGTCAAAAAAAAAACTGCGCACGAAGCGGATTACGGAGAATCGCGCTAAAAGCGGGTTCCAGGGAACCGCGCATCAAGCGGGTTTCAGGGAACCGCGCATCAAGCGGGTTCCGAAAAACCGCACTCAAGGCGGATTCTGAAGAATCGCGCACAAAGTGGGTTTCAGAGAATCGCGCAAAATAAAGCGGGTTCCAGGGAACCGCACATCAAGCTAATACATTTTATTGCACAATAAGCATTCTATATTATTTGCCAGCAAACAGAACTGCTCAATAGTTAAGTTTTCTGGACGTTCATTTCCACTCAAGAATCGCACACAAAGCGGGTTCCAGAGAATCGCGCAAAAAGCGGGTTCCAGGGAACCGCGCATCAAGCGGGTTCCGTAAAATCGCACTCAAAGCGGATTCTGAAGAGTCGCGCACAAAGCGGGTTCCAGAGAATCGTGCAAAAAGCGGGTTCCAGGGAAACGCGCATCAAGCGGGTTGCAAAGAACCACGCATCAAGCGTGTTCCAAGGAACTGCGCATCAAGCGGGTTCCGAAAAACCGCGCAATAAGCGGGTTCCAAGGAACCGCGCATCAAGCGGGTTCCAGGGAACCGCGCATCAAGCAGGTTCCAGGGAACCGCGCATCAAACGGGTTCCAAAGAACCGGGCATCAAGCGGTTTCCAAGGAACCGCGCATCAAGCGGGTTCCGAAAAACCGCACTCAAAGCGGATTCAGAAGAGTCGCGCACAAAGCGGGTTCCAGAGAATCGCGCAAAAAGCGGGTTCCAGGGACACACGCATCAAGCGGGTTTCAAAGAACCGCGCATCAAGCGGGTTCGAAGGAACCGCGCATCAAGCGGGTTCCGAAAAACCGCACTCAAAGCGGATTCTGAAGAGTCGCGCACAAAGCGGGTTCCAGAGAATCGCGCAAAAAGCGGGTTCCAGGGAAACGCGCATCAAGCGGGTTTCAAAGAACCGCGCATCAAGCGGGTTCCAAGGAACCGCGCATCAAGCGGGTTCCAGGGAACCACGCATCAAGCGGGTTCCAGGAACCGCGCATCAAGCGGGTTCCGAAAAGCCGCATTCAAAGCGAATTCTGAAGAATCGCACACAAAGCGGGTTCTAGAGAATCGCGCAAAAAGCGGGTTCCAGGGAACGCGCATCAAGCGGGTTCCGAAAAACCGCGCATTAAGCGGGTTCCATTCCAAGGAACCGCGCATCAAGCGGGTTCCAAAGAACCGCGCATCAAGCGGGTTCTGAAAAACCGCACTCAAAGCGGATTCTGAAGAATCGCGCACAAAGCGGGTTCCGAGAGATCGCGCACGAAACGGGTTGCAATGTTTACAAATCGTATGAGGTTTCGTTGAGGTTAGGATCCTACCACAAGTCCCTATTGTACGGAGATTCGATCGCTGAACATAACGGAATGAAACCGCCGTTTAAGTTGTCGTTTGATTGCGGAACGAGACAGCAGACCAACACATCAGACAGACTTGCCGTTGATGCAACAAAGTTATACTTTTTCTCCGGTTGGTGACGAATTGACCCAGTTAAGCATTTCTTTCATGCTGTCAGTCGACAATGTTACCTCATTTTTGTCGGTTTTCATTTGTAATAAGTACTTACCTTACCAATCAGGCTAAGGCCGGGGTGGCCTCTGCTGTACATAGTAGCCGCCTCCATTCCACTCGGTCCATGTCAGTTTGTCTCCAGTTCCGCACTCTGCGTAGGGTCCGCAGATCGTACTCCACTTGGTCGACCCACCTAGCTCGCTGCGCTTCACGTCTTCTTGTACCGGTCGGATGACTCTCGAGAACCATTTTGGTCGGGTTGCTATCCGACATGCTGATGACGTGACCCGCCCACCGTAGCCTCCCGATTTTCGCGGTATGGACGATGGTTGGTTCTCTCAGCCGTTGATGCAGCTCGTGGTTCATTAGCCTTCTCCAAGTCCCGTCTTCCGTCTGCACTCCGCCGTAGATGGTACGCAACACCTTCCGTTCGAAAACTCCAAGGGCGCGTTGGTCCTCTGCACGTAGGGTCCATGTTTCGTGCTTATAGAGTACGACCGGTCTAATCAACGTTTTGTAGATGGTTAATTTCGTGTTACGGTGAACTTTATTCGATCGTAGAGTACTGCGGAGTCCAAAGTAAGAACGATTTCCTGCCACAATGCGCCTCTGAATTTCTCTGCTGGTGTCGTTGTCGGCGGTCACCAGTGAGCCCAAGAACACGAATTCTTCAACCGCCTCGATTTCATCACCGTCGATATAAATTCGGGGTGGCGGGCGCGGAGATTCCTCCCTAGAGCCCTTTGCCATCATGTACTTGGTCTTCGACACATTAAGGACTAATCCGATTCGCCTGGCTTCACTCTTTAGTCGGATGTACGTTTCCGCCATCGTCTCATATTTACGAGCAATAATATCAATATCATCAGCGAAACCAAGCAGCTGAACGGACTTTGTAAAAATCGTTCCACTCGTGTTTATCCCCGCTCTCCTAATTACACCCTCTAAAGCAATGTTGAACAGCAAGCACGAAAGACCATCACCTTGCCGTAACCCTCTGCGAGATTCGAAGGAACTCGAGAGTGTCCCTGATACTCGAACTACGCACATCACTCGATCCATCGCCGCCTAGATCAATCGTATAAGTTTGTCCGGGAATCCATATTCGTGCATAATCTGTCATAGCTGTTCTCGATCGATTGTATCATACGCCGATTTGAAATCGATGAACAAGTGATGTGTGGGCACGTTGTATTCGCGGCATTTCTGCAACACCTGGCGGATGGCGAACATCTGATCCGTTGTAGCGCGTTCACCCATGAATCCAGCGCGATATTGCCCCACGAACTCTCTTGCAATCGGTGATATTTGGGAGAGTACCTTGTAGGCAGCACTCAGTAGTGTGATCGCGCGATAGTTCCCGCAATCGAACTTGTCGCCCTTTTTGTAGATGGGGCACACGATACCTTCCTTCCATTCCTCCGGTAATACTTCCTCCTCCCAAATCTTGTTAATGACCCAGTGTAGTGCTCTCACCAGTGCTTCTCCACCGTATTTTAGAAGCTCGCTTGGTAGTTGATCTGCCCCAGCGGCTTTTTTGTTTTTCAACCGGCCATGTTCCTTTTCAATCTCTTGAAGGTCAGGGGCCGGAAGTCTTTCGTCCTGTGCACATACCACCTGTCGCCACCTGTCGACCACCTCACGCTCGCTCGTGAGAATATTCCCGTAATTATCTCGGCACATGTCGGCTTGTGGCACGAAGCCTCTGCGCGAGCGGTTCAGCTTCTCGTAGAACTTTCGTGTGTCCTTAGCGCGGTACAGCTCTTCCATCGCTTCGCGATCTCGTTATTCCTGCTGGCGCTTCTTCATCCGGAAGACTGAGTTCTGCCTGTTCCGCGTCTGTTTGCAGCGTGCCTCATTCGCTCTCGTACGGTGTTGCAGCATTCTCGCCCATGCTGCATTCTTCTCGTTTTTCAACTGTTCACATTCGCCGTCGTACCAGTCGTTTCTGTGATTCGGAGTCGCGAAGCCTAGTGCTGTAGCCGAGGTACTACCTATGGCGGATCGGATGTCCCTCCAGCCATTTTCAATTGTAACTGCGCCGAGCTGCTCTTCCGTTGGTAGGGCCACTGCTAACTGCTGCGCGTAGTCTTGAGCCACTTCTATGTTACGCAGCTGCTCGATGTTGAGTCGCGGCGTTCGACTTCGACGCGTGGTGATAACTGTCGAAAGTTTTGAGCGTATGCATACAGCTACTAAGTAGTGATCCGAATCTATATTCGCACTGCGGTATGTGCGAACATTGGTTAAATCCGAGAAGAATTTACCGTCGATTAGAACGTGGCCGATTTGGTTTTCTGTTTGATGGTCGGGTGATCTCCAGGTGGCTTTGTGGATATCTTTGCGGGGGAAGAAGGTGCTTCGGACTACCATACCACGGGAGGCTGCAAAGTTTACGCATCGCTGGCCGTTATCATTCGATACGGCGTGCAGGCTGTTTTGCCCGATTACCGGTCTGTACATTTCCTCCCTTCCTACCTGCGCGTTCATGTCGCCGACATCGATTTTCACGTCACGCGGCGGGCAACCATCGTATGTTTACTCTAGCTGCGCGTAGAACGCTTCTTTCTTGTCATCAGGTCTCCCTTCGTGTGGGCAGTGGACGTTGATGATGCTGTAGTTGAAGAAACGGCCCTTAACTCTTAACATGCAGACCACGCTGATGGGGCTACCACCTTGGATCTAGCTGGGCGTGGTGCAGCGTTTCTTACTCAGCCGCTGGATGCCAGAACAGACGCTGTTTGAGCCGCACCTCCTTGGTGAACAAACGCTCGGGTCGTACCTCCTGAATCTAGCTGAAGTCAGAAGGACAACAGTGCCCAGGCTGCACTACCAGCTAAGCACACAACTCTTAGCTGGCGGTCTTTGTCATCGCTTGACCCGTGGAAGCATGAGATAGGGACTTGTGAGGACCAGAGCTATATTGGACGCTCTCCTTATCGAATCACCGATTTGCAGCCCTGTAATAAGTATTTTAGCTCAATTAACACGACAAATCTGCTGATTGAGAAGCACCTTCCGGGATGCCACGGTCACGATGCATTTTCAAAAGAAATCGCAGATATGCAAATTTCGATGTAGAAATGGGAAAATTTTTGAAAGTTCAACATTAAACTTTGAGCGTTACATATGGAATTAGGTAGAGATTCTTTTTACAAGGACGAAGAAAAGATGTTGATTGTTTCACCAGAACGCATGGAAACGCAAGGAGATAGCGAGATTGGGATTGACAGACATCAAGCAGGAAAACTCCATAGACATCTTTAGTGTGTGTGAGTGTTGGTAGTGTTCTATTTTAAGGCGAGAGTGGCACTTGATACATCAGACGTGATGATTACAATCACTTTTTCATGGCAGATCGTTGAGTCCTCTGCGCCTGCATAAAGTTATGCTGGGACGTCAGAGTATTGCAAAATTTCAATACCAACCAAATTTCTGGAGAAATCCCTGGAAGAACCCCTGAAAGAATGCCTGGAAGAATCCATGGAGGAATTTCTAGAGGAATCCCAGAAGGAATTCCTGGAAAACTCCTGAAGAAATCCTTGGAAGAATTCCTGAAGAAATCTCTTGAGGAATCCCTGCAGGAATTCCTGGAAGAATCCTTGGAGAAATCCCTGGAGGAATTCCTGGAGAAATGCTTAGAGGAATCTCTGAAGGAATTTTTGGTGAAATTCCTGGAGGAACCCCTGGAGCAATACCTGGAAGAATTCCTTAAGGTATTCCTGAAGGCATCCCTGGAGGAGCTCCTGAAGGAAACCCATGGAAAAATTGTATAGAAATTAATGAAAGAATGCTCGGAATATTCCGGAGCTGTTCCTGAAATAATTCCAGATAGAGATCCTGAGGGAATCCCTGGAGGAGTTTTTGGAGGAGTTCGTGGAGGAGTTTCTGGAGGAATTCCCGAAGAAATCGCTGAAGGAATTCCAGGAGAAATATCTTTAAAAATCCCTGGAGGAATCCTGAAAGAACCGCCGCAAGTATCTCTGGATCATTTCCAGGAAGAATCCCTGAAGGAATCCCTGGAAAAATTGCTGAAGGAATCTCTGGAGGAATTCGTGGAAGAATCTCTGGAGGAATTCCTGGGAAATCCCTGGAGATATCCATGGAAGAATTCTTGGAGAAATCTCTGGGGGAATCTCTTCTGTATGTTCCTGGAATCCTTGGAGAAATCTCTGGAGGAATTCCTGGAGCAATCCCTTGAGGAATTCATTGAGCAATCCTTGGAGGAATTCCTGTAGACATCCCAAGAACAATTCCTGAAGGAAGCTTATTGAAAAAAATTGTAGAGAAATTAATTGAGGAATTTTCGGAATACTCCGTGAAGCTGGTCCTGAAAGAATCCCAGAAGGCGAGGGAATCCCTGGAGGAGTTCCAGGAGGAATTCCTAGAGGAGATCCTGCAGGAATTTCTGGATGAATCCCTGAAGGAATTCCAGGAGAAATTTTTGAAAGAATCCCTGGAGGAACCCAAGGAAGGATCCCTGGATTAATTCCTGGAAGAATCCTTGGAAGAATCCCTTAAGGAATCTCTGGAGGAATTCCTGGAGCA
Organism: Aedes albopictus; assembly: GCF_035046485.1. Lineage (NCBI taxonomy): Eukaryota > Metazoa > Arthropoda > Insecta > Diptera > Culicidae > Aedes > Aedes albopictus. The sequence continues at coordinate 310,080,375 of NC_085137.1, read as the reverse complement.
ATCCCTGGAGGAATTCCTGGAAGAATCCCAGGAGGAGTTCCTGAAGGAAGCCCATGAAAAAATCGTAGGGAAATCATTGGAGGAATTCTTGGAAAAATCCGTAGAGCTGTTCCTGAGGGAATCCCTGGAAGAATACCTGAAGGAATTCCTGGAGGAAATCCTGAAAGAATCCCTAGGGACATACGTGAAAGAATCCTTAGAAGAGTTTCTGGAAAAAATTGGCTAAAAATCCCTGGAGGAATCACTGAAATTCTTGGAAATACCTTGATGAATTCCTGGAGGATTCTCTAGCGGAATTCCTGGAGGAATCCGTTTTACGAATCCCTGGAGGAATTCCTAAAGAATCACTGGAGGAATTTCTGGAAAATTTCCTAGAAAAATCACTGAGAAAATCACTTGAGGAATTTCTGGAGGAATTCCAGGAGAAAGTGCTGGAGGTAATCCTGGAGGAATTCATTGAAGAATCCCCGGAAGACTTCCTGAAGGAATTTCTGGAAATGCCTCTGGAGGAATTCTTGAAGAAATACCTGGAGGAATTCCTGGAAGGAATTCTGTGAGAAATCCTTGGATGAATTCCTGGAGGAATCTCTGGAGGAATTCCTGAAAAAAAAACACTGGAGAATTTTCTGGAAAATTTCCTAGAAAAATCCCTGGAGAAATCACTGAAAGAATTCCTGGAGGAATCCCTGGAGGAATTTCTTGAGGAAACCATGGAAAAAATCTCGGGGAAACCCCAAGAGGAGCTCCTGGAGGAACTTCTGGAGGAATCCCTGGAGGAATTTATTTAGGAATCCGAAGAAAAAATCACTAGAGGAATTCCAGGAATCTCAGTAGGACTTCCTGGAGGAATCCCTGGAGAAATCCCAGGAGGTATCCCTGGTGGAATCCTTAACCCTTTAATACCCAATCCCGCCTTTAGACGGGGTATAGTTTGAGCATTTTTGTAATGTTTGTTTCGTGGAAAATCATTTTTTTAATATTTTTAGCTGGTTTAGGATTGTTCTGTACATCTTAAAATTATTTTTGGTGTATTTTAAAGCGTATTTACATTTTTTTTAAATCATTTAAAAATTTATGTTTTAATCATCTTTTAGAAGTCATTGTTTATTTTGTATTGAATCGCTACAAATAACATATTTTAGAATTTTCCCAAATCTGTCTATCCTTGTTTAATAGTTTAAGGGAATCGAATACACTCTAAAATTATTTTCCTTAAAATTACACGGAAAATAAAATTTTCTGTGAAAAAAATTTAAATTAATAATATTATAACAATAATCATAAAATCTCAAAATGTTTTTATCTCAAAAAAAATCCGTTCCCCAAATTGGCTTTCAGGAAAAATATAAAAGTGTGGGGATGTTCAAAAATAAAAATTAGAAAAATCAAAAACTGAAATTCACGAAATCGAGAATTAAAAAGAATCATCTTCCAAAACATGTTTAAATGACGAAAAATGATATTTAGATCACAATCAAAAATTTAGGTATTAGAAGGTTAAAGGAATCTCTGTAGAAATTCCTCGAGAAATCTCTGAAGGAATTCTTCGAGGAATTTCAGGAGGAGTTCTGGAAGTAAACCCACGAAAAAAATATAGAGAAATCATTGGAGGAATTCTTCGAATAGTATGTGGAACTGTTTCTGAAAGAATACTAGAAGGAGGTCCTGAGGAAATTCCTGGAATCATTCCTGAGTGAATCCTTGGAGTAATTCCTTAGGGAACCCCTGAAGGAATTCGTGAAGAAATTCTTCGATGCATCCGTGGGGTCTCCAGTTAGCCTAGTAGATAAGGCTATGGATCTCCAATCCAGAGACGGCGGGTTCGATTCCCGTTCCGGTCGGGACCGGAACTCGACTCCCTGGGCATAGTATATCATTCTACTTGCCTCACAGTATACAAATTCATTCAATGGCAGGCAAAGAAAGCCCTTCTTGAATAACTGTGGAAGTGCCCAAGGAGCACTAAGTTTAAGTGAGGCAGGCCAAGTCCCAGTGGGGACGTAGAGCCATAAAGAAGAATATTTTTTTTTATCTTTATTATGGAGACTTTCAGCCCGAGGCTGGTTCGTCTTCGATAACGAAGAAGAAGAAGATCCTTGCAGAAAAGTGTGGAGAATGGCTGAAGGAATTTCAGAAGTATTTCTCAGAACAAACCCTGAAACAATCACTCTCGGAGCCCCGCAAGACATTCATGGAGGAATTCATGTAGAAGAAATTCCTAGACAAAATCTTGATGAAGTCCCTGCCCGAGCAGAGGAGAATAGCAAATTTATAACAACAGAATCACATAACCTGTTTTTATATCATAACTTGTTATTGTTAACTTATCAAAATATATCATTTTAATAACATGTTTTGTTGGGAAATATAATTTTGTTATGTTCAAGTTATTGAAATATATCCACAAGATAATATTTCAATAACTTTTTTTGTTGTAGAACAAGTTTAGTTATTATTCTACTATATAGATTGTACTAATTTGTGATAAACAATAACACAACAATAACAAGTTCTCAAATTTCCGGTTATTAAGTTGTAATTGATCTAACAAAACATGTTATTGAATAAGTCTTCCAGGAACATTATTTTGTTATGATATTTGTTATTTTGCCGCTTATGACAGACAAGTTTATAACATAATATATTATGCTAATAACATAAAAATTACTGATTCCATTATACAGTTATTTAGCAAAAATAACATATTAAATTATGCTGTTGATATTTTCTTCTGCTCGGGTGGACTCTTAAGAACTACCTAGCGAAAAATTTGAATGTGTTCCTGGAGGAAATCATAAAGATATCCCAGCTTAGTTTCACTTAGCAGCGTATATGGTGTTCTATAAAACACTCAGCGTGGTCCAACATTCAATCAAATTTACGCTGTTTTTTTTTCTGAAAAAGTGCTGAAAGTTCGTAGTAGGTAGAGATACCTGGTACATTCACGCTCCATAGAAACGCAAGCAATAATCACAGCTATCACATTGAGTGGCCTGCTCCATACGCTTCCGTTACTTGATTCCTCTCTCCACCCCAATCTCAGCTATAGCTATAGCTAATGATCCTGTTTGAGGACTCAGAGGGATCCAATGTCGCTTCTGCTGCTCTCTATTTATGTATATCATGGCTGTGTGGGTAGCGTTTGTCAGCCTTGCCTGACTGAATTATAGTCTAGGGATTGGTTCGGGAGTGAAAAACGAAGACCGAAATTGAAAATGACGTAAAAGTCAAATGGCTGGATATGCTGCAATGCTTTTTGTAAGACATAGATGTAATTACGTACGAAGAACTGACAGATGGGGCCACAGGTTTGGCTGCGAATCAAATGAATAATTAAAGATAGAGTTTAAGTACCGTAAGTTGATAGCTTTAAGATAGGTTTTTTTTTCGCACAAAAGCAGTATTATGATATGTGCAGTCTGAAATTTTCAACCTCCTCACTCAAGAATAGTTGCTCTAGCTCAACCATGGTTAATTAAAGAGAAATACGTGAGCCTTTTAAAACTAACATTAAGTTCAATAGTTCTTGTTGTGTTTACGGTTCTATGAACTGTGAAGAATTAGCCTAAGTTAAAATTCATGGATAAAAAGAAATAAAAAAAAAAGGTTTTATGTACTGAGTCCTAAGTATTCTTGGAGCTCCACCAAGAATTCTTGAAACAACAGAAACCATAGGCGTCTGATTTGAATGTGGTGTTCGGTAAAGTTGTAACTGATAGAGTAGCTTAGGAGAACCAAGGATCAACTAACACTCAAGAAGGGCACTTGGAGAAATGCTACGGTCAATTGAATGAAAAACGTCGTTTTCCCATAGTAATTCCCATGAAAACTTTAAAGCGCTTTTGCACTTTCAATTTTTAATCAAATTAGCTAAATTTTTGGAAGAACCCGAGTAGGTGGAGAAATCTGATGAATAGCATATGCAGTTATGACTGATTGAATTACTGAAGAGCAAAAACTGATATTGGTTTGATTAATATAAGAGGTAAAAGAACAGAAATAATAGCAAAATCTAATATGGTGAACTACTCAATAATAGCTCGTTAAGATATTACAAGATCAAAACATTAGCAGACAAGATTTGTCACTTTTTTCTAGAAAAAAATTAAAAAAAATGTCAGCATCCAGCATCGAACCTATGACCTTAAGTTTCACAGGCGGCGATGCTTACCACTTAACTGTGGCTCGCTGTTGTAAATCACATGGGAATAAGAGCATGCGGTTCTTCGTTTCCACAGCTCCGAAAGGGGTACATGGCATTTCACTAACATTGAGCCATCTCTATGGGTGTATGTGTTCCATTTCGTGCAGAAGAGCTCATCTTGTTCTTATGTAGAAATTTTCAGCTATTTCGACAAGAACAAAAACTGATATCATATCACTTTGAGCTATTCGTGCGATTAGATTAGATTTTTGAATAACTCATCAAAATCACATCGAGCTATGACAGCAAAAAGTGTTCGATTTTAAATATGATTTAGATATTCTCGTCTACCCGGGAGGGCTAAGAATCTTGTTACAAATCGAATAAGCGGTGTGGAGCGAAACGATTTACCTTTACAGCAGTGGCTATAGGGTTTTGCTTTACGTATTTGCTCCCATTAATAGTTTCTTCTGAGATTTTTCGCTGTTATTCACGAATTCAGAGACTTGTTCCTGAGATTTCTGCTAGAGTTCCTCAATATTTCTTCCCGAGATTACTTCCAGAACATTTTTATTGCAAATGTCTAAGTTTTTCTAAGCATTTCTTCCAAAGCTCATCTCGATATGTCTTCATGAGGTCTTAGCGATATTTCTATCAAGAGTCCAACTGGATTCACTTCTGAAAACCCCTGCAAGAACTCCGGGAGAAACTATTCAAGAAATTCCAAAAGTAGCACTCAAAATCTTGGAACAATTTTCATGTAAGGATTACGGGAAGAGCTCTGGGAAAAATGCCGAGAATGTTTGTAAAGAACAATCTTAGAAAGACCACTGCAATAAAGCCTGAAAACAACTTCAAGGAAAAACCTGAAAAAGCCGTGAGAAATATCAGCTCCTTCAGAAAGGGGCTGTCCATAAACTACGTAGACTCTGAGGGGGGACGGGGGGGGGTCTGGCCAAAGTCTACGGTCCTTACAAATTTCGAAAATTTTGTATGGTCGAAAATCTACGAGGGGGGAGGGGGGGGGGGGTCTGAAATTGCCAAAATTGAGTCAACGTAGTTTATGGACAGCGCCAAATCGCAAAAGTCACTCTAGAAAAAAATCTCAGGAAATTGTCCAGGATCGTTCAGAAAGGAATCTTCTAAGAGGGTCCTATGAGAAACTCCCAGATAAATGCTACTTAAAAAGAAAACTCGCATGAACCTTTAGGAGGGAATATCCCAACTGAAACTGCAGAAATCCATGGATAAACTCTTTTAGATAGTGCATGCCATTGTATCCTTTACATTTTGCCAGTACTCGTTCATGCCTATAACCTTCGATCTTCGAATTCAAATTACTTTGAGTCGAAACACTATTGTTGCGGTAGTATTCCTAATGTTGCGGTATCCCATGTGATTTCAATGGGATACCGCAACAATAGGAACACAATGTTCTTTCAGATAAAAACGAATAAAATGCTCATAACAACCGTAAAGTGGCAATATTTCGTTGTTTTCCCGTAGAGAAAGGATAGATTTTACTATTTTCAATTCAATCCATTTAAAAGGTTTGCTTGGGACGATACAATTGTGGTTTAAGCATGAACCCAGTGCTTAACTCCTCCATGATCGGATCAATTACCCTAGCTAGACAGAGGAATCCCTATTATTCCGATAGTGATGATGACGTGGGGGAGATATGATCCACACCTTTAGAATGAAGTGTTGTTTTAAAAAAATAGTTACGCTCTTTTGAAATGATGATGCCAAATTTCCCAGTAAAGTTTGATGGAAACTATTGAAAAAAAAATGGACGGTTCCTAAAAAAACACATTCTTGGGAAATTCCAAAATGAACTTCTGTATGAAGTTTTCAAGAACATTCTGAAGCAATTTTACGTATGGTCTTCTTGTCTGGAGTTTCAGTGAATTTTGAAGTAAATTGTTAAACTAGTTTTATGGGCGCAATTAATTAAATTATCACTAAAAGACATTTGCGAATCTCTTTCTAAAGGTATTATAAAAAAGTTTTGTTTTGTGCTGTGTGAAACTGTTGAAATTCTTTGAGATAAGTTCTGGCAGACCATTAATTCTATGAGATGAGATCTTAGAGGAAGTTTGGAAAACTATCAGGAATTTCTTGGGAGATATTCATCAGGATCCAAATTTTTGATTGCTACAAAATTTCAAAAGCATTGGTATTTCTTTATACAGTTGACGTGCCATCAGTGAAAACGGTCCAACTGTAATGCTTTTGATTGAAACTCCAGTAAGTGTAACAATTTTGAAATTATTGGTCCACTATCCGTCAAAATAATGAGTCAAATGTATAAAAATGTCCAATCGTATTAACTGATAATGACTGAAAGCGACTGTCAGCATAATTGCCATCCGAAATCCATTTCAATTAGCGTCTGTCTAATGTGAAGAAATTGCATCGAATCATTCAATCCCCTCCCACCTTTGGATGAATATCGATTCCTGTCAGAACTGATATACAAGAGTGCATTAGAATCACAAAAACGACGTGTTCCAAGTGCAACCTTCAAAAGAAGACCAGCCACACTAGGCTGGGATGATGATTGCACCCAGTTGTATCTTAAAAAATCTGATGCTTTCAAAGCTTTTCGTAGGCATGGTACTTCAGATCTTTATCAAGAGTATGCTAAGCTCGAAAAACAGCTGAAGAACCTGCTGAAAGCGAAAAAGCGTAGTTATTGGCGACACTTCATTGAGGGCCTCTCTAGAGAAACTTCAATGGCAACGCTTTGGAGAGTGGCTCGCAACATGCGAAACCGCTCTTCTTCTAATGAGAGTGACGAATACTCCAACCGTTGGATATTTAGCTTCGCGAAAAAGGTCTGCCCAGACTCAGTCCCAGCACAACCGATATCTTGGGAAACATCCTCAAGAGACAGTTCTCTGGACAGACCCTTCACTATGCTGGAATTTTCTATGGCTCTTCTTTCATCAAACAATTCCGCTCCGGGACGCGATATGATCAAGTTCAATCTTCTTAAAAATCTCCCAGATATCGCGAAAAGACGATTACTGGACCTGTTCAACTCATTCATGGAGAACAACATCGTTCCGCCAGAATGGAGACAGGTCAAAGTAATAGCTATTCAAAAGCCTGGTAAACCAGCGTCTGATCATAATTCATACCGCCCAATTGCTATGTTATCATGTTTAAGCAAATTGTTGGAAAAAATGATCCTATCGCGACTCGACCATTGGGTTGAATCGAATAATTTGCTTTCAAATACACAGTTCAGGTTTCGCAAGGGCAAAGGAACAAACGATTGTCAAGCGTTGCTTTCAACAGATATTCAACTGGCCTTTGCGGAAAAGGAGCAACTGGCTTCAGTTTTCTTGGATATTAAGGGCGCCTTTGATTCAGTTTCCATAGGAATATTGTCAGAAAAACTGCACAATAGTGGACTTCCAGGAATTTTAAATAATTTCTTGTATAATTTGTTGTCAGAAAAACATATGAGCTTCAATCTCGGACAACTGACAACTTCCAGAATTAGCTACATGGGCCTACCCCAAGGCTCATGTTTAAGTCCCTTGCTTTATATTTTTTATGTGAAAGACATTGATAGCTGTCTGGAAGGACAATGCACGCTAAGACAATTTGCAGATGATGCTGTGGTTTCTCTAAAAGACCCACATGCAGAAATGTTGCAAAGACCATTGCAAAGTTCCTTAAACAATCTGTCCGTTTGGGCAAGAGATTTGGGGATCGAGTTTGCTCCGCAAAAAAACTCAATTGGTTGTGTTTTCCAGAAAGCGGAACCCAGCCCAACTGAAACTCAATCTTTTGGGAATAGAAATCGACCAATCTTTGACTTCGAAATACCTTGGCGTCTGGTTTGATTCAAAAGGCACTTGGGGTACCCAAACTAAGTATTTGGTGCAAAAATGTCAACAAAGGATCAATTTTCTACGCACAATTACCGGAACATGGTGGGGGGCTCACCCGGAAGACCTCATAAAACTTTACAAAACGACTATTCTTTCTGTTATTGAGTATGGCTCTTTCTGCTTCCACTCAGCAGCAAACTGTCACCTAATAAAACTGGAACGAATTCAATACCGTTGTTTGCGTATTGCCCTCGGCTGTATGCACTCAACGCATAATGCGAGCCTAGAGGTCCTGGCAGGGGTGAAACTTCTCCAGAACCGCTTCTGGGAGCTCTCGCTAAGGTTACTTATCAAGTGTGGAGTGAGCAACACACTTGTTATTGGAAACTTCGAAGAAATGCTCAGTCTGAACACTCAGTCAAAATTCATGAGAATCTATCTTTTTTACATGTCATCTGATATAAGCCTCCCAGGTTATAATCCTCCTCGTGTACACTTCACCAATGACAGTTCCTCTATTAAATACGATCTGTCCATGAAACAAGCTGTTCAGGGAATACCAGATCAACTTCGATGTATATATATTCCTCGCATTTTTAACGAAAAGTACCAAAATGTCAATTCCTGGAAGAGATTTTTCACTGATGGGTCTCGCATAAATGGATCCACTGGTTTCGGTGTCTTCAATGAAAACTCCACCGCCTTTCGCAAACTTCAGGAACCTTGTTCGGTTTATGTTGCTGAGCTGGCAGCAATCAATTTCGCTTTGGGGATGATTTCAAACATGCCCGTAGACCATTTCTTCATCTTCTCGGATAGTCTTAGTTCTATTGAGGCACTCCGGTCGATGAAACCTGTAAAGCATTCATCTTACTTTCTTACAAAAATAAGGGAGCAGATGGGTGCACTGGTCGAAAGATCATACAAGATTACCTTTGTATGGGTCCCCTCACATTGCTCAATTTATGGCAATGAGAAGGCGGATTCTCTCGCAAAGGTGGGCGCACAGGAAGGTGAGATCTATGAAAGAAGAATTTCACACGATGAATTTTTCCATTTAGTTCGTCAGAGTTCTCTTCAAAGTTGGCAACGTGATTGGCGAGATGGCCAACTGGGACGGTGGTTACATTCTATTATTCCTAATGTTTCTTTGCGAGCGTGGCATTACGGTTTGGACGTAGGTCGAGACTTCATACGCGTGATGTCAAGACTCATGTCCAACCATTACTCGCTAGGCGCGCATTTGCATAGAATAAACCTCGCGCTCGACAAGCTTTGTACTAAATGCGGTTCCGGTTATGATGACATCGACCACGTAGTTTGGCAATGCCCGGATAATGACGCCTCCAGAGCGCTACTATTGGATACCCTTGAGGCCCGAGGTAGACAACCCTTTGTTCCAGTAAGAGATGTGTTGGGAACCCGCGATCTAATCTATATGCGATCCATTTATGAGTTTCTTCGCATGTGTTGTATAAAGGTATAATCTTCAGTTTTTTTTTTCGCTTCAGTTTTTTTTCTTTGTGTGTGTCTTTTTTGTGTTATATGTTCCTGGCCATCCGGCAGACGAAAACCCGTGAGAAGCCCATGCCAACACCAGAGGCGACGCCAAAAGCCAAGATACCTCCCGGATGTGCTACAGAGAACCCTGAAACCTTATCCTCACCATGCCTTTCCTTGAAATTTTGTGACCCGCTAACCTCGAGCAGCCACGAGTACCCTGGCCTCCTCCCAGTACTAACCTTGAGTACCTAAGAAAGTCAGAAAATTGTATGTAACTGAATACAAAGAATGAATTTTGGCTCCGTAAAGCGTTACACGCGATTGAGCCATAAATAAATGAACTAGACAAAAAAAATGTGAAGAAAGGCAAAAACAATTTTGAGAAAATTCTCCGCAATCACCGTTTAACAGCGGTATTTTTGAAAAAATGTATTACAGATATTATTGCGCATTTCCCACCCCACTGGACCCCTTTCGCAGTTAGTATAAGTGCGGCATCGCGAATAAAACTGCGATTTTGCATCGAATCGTGTCGGTGTCTTCTGCGCACTTATGTATTGCAAGGTGCTGAATAAGTGCGCAAAAGACACCGAAACGATTCGACGCAAAATCGCAGTTTTATTCACGATCACGCACTTATACTAATTGCGAAAGGGGTCCAGTGGGGTGGGAAATGCGCAATATAAAGTATTTTCATGAAACTTTTGAAAATAAGTTTTTGACAAAAAAAGTACTTAAAGATTTTGCAAAGTCTTCGATAGTTTTGAAAAAAAAAGACATAATTTTCAAAGAAACTCTGCTTGCATCCCACAGGATTTCTGAAAATATAAAAAAATGACAAGATGGTTAAAATTTGTTAAAATTTTGTCTGAAATTCATAAATCCCCGTATTTGTTATAACTGTTGAAAGAATACGAAACGAGCTTATTTCTAAAATATTTTAAATGTATCGAGAATGGCGAAAAAGTACATAAGAAAAGGCTTCGTGGCCGTGCGGTTAGCGGCGACAGTCGACTATGCGTTACGTAAGCCTCGGAGTGCGGGTTCGATTCCCGCTCCAGTCGGGGAAAACTTTTCGTCAAACGAAAAATTCTCCATTGGGACCACTGGGTGTTACGTGTGTTGTCCTTTGTCTCGTGTTAGTAATGTTCAGTCTGTGCAGCCTCTGGTTGAAGACGGTGTAGTGTCTTTTTAAAAGAAACACCCGGTTGAGTAAGTAACATACCCAAGTAGCAGAACTAACTGAAAAACAGTTTCCTAAGCTAAAATTTGTTGGGTAAGAATTATGGTGATTCTATTTAAAAAAAATGCTTTTGATCAAAATATATTTTTGAATTCGAACGTAACTTCGATATAACGTAAAATACAGTTATGTTACATCGAGGTATGATTGTAATATGATTTTATTTTGGCCTGATGGTATTTATCGCCTTCTTGATTCTTTCACGATTATTTTATGACGCAACTTAAAAGATTTAACAAATCTAGAAACACTCATTCGAAGAGAGTATTCTGCTTAGAGGTTTCGAAATTTATAAAATTTTGATAAAAGCTCCTCTTCGAGTTCTTCTTGGAATGTCACCAAAAGTCTGTCGGAAATATCAACTGACTATAAGTTTTTAAATCGAGAGTGAGCAGAAGTTCGCCAGCTGTCTCACAATATTTCAACACTTCAGTGACAAAAAATCTTGAAATTAGTTTAAGTTTTATCTACATTGTGGAAGATCTGTTTCTACGTAGCCCATAATAGAATTTAATTTAACATACCGTTTTTTTGCAAATATCAGTTGAAACGTGATACTTCCAAGTGTTAAATAGTTAAAAATAACGTCGCAGACAAACAAACGCAAAAAGTTGACCAAATTGCTTGTCAACAATCAACGATTCAACACAAAGCATCAACCATACATTTAATATAGTTCCTACTACCGTCTACCACCGACACCTTATACAAACCAAGTGCGTTCTTTTTTAATTTGAAGTTCTAGTAACCCTGTGGGCATAAAAACATGACTGGTAACCTTATTTGCTGTTTTTCGTTGATTCTGCGTTCCGTTTTTTCTTGTTACATGGGTAGCAAGACGTTTGAGCCATTTTAGCTTAAACGATGTGCAGATTAGTGGGGGTAAAAAAATCAGATTAGATACGATCAAATTAACGAGAGTGTAAGGTACACCCTTAGCATTTTTGGCAGATAACCAGCAATTTAGCTGTTTTTTTCCGGTTGAGCCTAAGGGGGCGCTCAAAATGCTTGAAGTTTGTATGGGAAAACTTGGGCCAAATGTATGCAGAAATATTAAGTTTTCGAATTTTGCCGCTAGGTGGCGCTGTAACCCCCTTGGGCTTAATTGATTTTACTCAAATTTTGAACGTAGCTTCTGGGAGTCCAAAACAACTGATTATGGAGGTAAGACTTGGCATTTTTCGAAATTTTTGTTGTTCATATAAGTGTGGGCCACCCTAGGGGCCACCTTACTGTACATTCAGTAATACAAACTGCTGAATTTCAGCACAATTTTCTGAAACATCCAGCAACTTATGCTGATAGGGCACAAGGTTGTGCTAGATTCCAAGAAAATTTTGCTAAATATTCAGTAAATCGTTTTGACTTTCTGCTTTGCTTTGCTGAACCGTCCCCATTTCATAACAGACCCATGTTAATAGTGAACCTATTAAAGTTGGGACTGTTATGCAAATAGAGATAGTGTCAGTGTGCAGTTGCATTAAAAAAGGAGATAGTAGTAGTTTTTTTTTATCAAATACCAAGAAAACTAAGATTGGTGAATTTTTGGATTTGTAAAAACCATACATTAATCTCCAAACCTTTGTATAGAGTTATGCATTCAATAACGCGAATGCTTATAATTGATTAAATTAACATTTGCAGGGTTCTCTAGCTGATTTCATTGCTTTTGTATGGTTCAAAATCGTCTCCAAAATGCTTGATTTCTACTGTAGCGCGAATGAATATGTTTTCCATGCGAAATAGCAAACAAGATTACTTACTCTTCAAAAACTACTGCTCAGTTCAGTACTAGGGGCAGGATACTGTGTAAACGAGAGCAACTCTGAGAAATTCTGAGTTACTCTTTTTATCAATGATCGACGAAATTTGTTGAAAGACATCCCTAAAACAGCAATGTTGATTCAGTACACGCAACACTTTGCTGTTTGACATTGGTGCCAGATCACACTTTGGCATAAATGGGAGAAATTCTGAGGAACTGTGAGGAATTCTGAACAACACCTCGAACACAGATTTGCTCTCGTTAGATCTGTCTTGCCCCTAGGTTCAGTAGGTCTTTACAAGATATTTTATAACAACGATCTAACATGGTATTTCTAATAAAGAAATCAACCTGACTATTTCTAAAAGAAATAGTCAGGTTGATTGACAGCCTATGGTTAGCATAAGTTAGGTTCATCGTATTTTAACAATCACTTAGGTTAATGTTAGCCTTCTCAGCTAAACATTTTTCTTGCTGGCCAAAATACAGACAGATGGTATTCTAGATGCCGGATGCAATAAATTCTTTCGTTTTGTTTGTAAGGGTTACGCTACGAGATATGAATGTCCATAACTGAAAATTATTATTATATACATTGACAAGACATGCCAAGACAAATACTTAGGTCTCATATTGGGAAACTCAGGACTTGAATCAAAAACAGTCTACAAATTTCCATATAACACTTCATAGCATAGCTTTCCCACATATCTCGGAATAACACTTGCGTAATATTTATTCAACACTGAATCATCACGAAACATTTTGTGGGATCTTTCAACACACTATGTAATTCTCTAAATAAGTTTGTAAACATATCTCACTTTTCATACAAACCAAAATCCGCACTGATCCACGACTTCTTTCAATTATCACCAAAACGTGTGAACCAAAATTGTGTCGCAGATCACGAATTTGCCTCAACGATTATCAACCTTGTGACACTCACCATGGCCTGAGATACACTTTAAAATGCCATCGATTATATTCACCTTTTCGTATTTTTCTCCACAAAACAGGTTTCCAACTGGAAATTCTGCGCTTTTCCTAGTTATCAACGACTTTCCTTCACCAGTACACTTGTATTTTCTTCACAATCACTTCAAATTCAAGAACCGCAATTTGCAGATTTCGTTTCTTGTATCACTGTGACTTCCTTGAACTTCACGATACAATAAATTCAACTTTTCCACAAACCCCCAAGGCGATCCACAGCCTTCCCCAGCACTCTTTTCTCCCACAAATTCCACGACCCCACCAAGGAAGAATCCTTTGCAACAAAACGCGGAAATTGTAGCACTACGACCGCACTGGAGTCGCTTGGTGTTTTGTTGTTTCACCGAGATTCGAACTCACGAAACTAAGCGCGAAAAGAACGAAACCGCCCGCGCGAAAAGCTGCCGGCCTTCCAAGTCAAAATGCAATCACTTTCAAAAGTCCAACTCCCAAGTGCAATCCCTTTCTGGGTGAAGCCGGTGTAAAAGCCAAAGAGCTGTTCAAGTGCCGAACGCCGCAAAGCAACTGATTCTCGAGCACCGCACCGCGGTTTGGCAAAACCTTCTTTCCGAAGAGTTCGAACTAGAGCTGCTGCCAGTGGCTGATGGGAAACCAAGAAACGACGGGAATGAACTCGTCTCTCAGTAAAACTTCAGCCCAGTTCATTTTCAAGCGCACTCTGGCTATAAGGAAAAAAGCCGCAAAAGCCGGTGCTGATCAGTCGCAGTCCTAGGAAGCATACGCGCAAGAGATGCTGTAAATGCCGACGGGTTGTTGTGATACATGCTTCGGTGCAGCCGGTTTGGGGCGATGTCGCGTAACGGTGCGATGCGATTCGGCGTTCATGCGGGCGCGACCAGCTGTAAGGGGAAATATGTTGCGGTAGTAGCTAACGGCCGGGAAGCGGTGCCAAATAAATTTGAATTCATAATAATAATATGGTTGTGATGAAGAGCAACAAGTTGGATTCGTAAAAAAAATGTATTTTATTGTTTCTTATGCTTCAAAACTCAAATCATAATATTTTAACAGAAGCCTGATTCAAAAATAAATGCAAAATGTTCCCCCAAAAATTACCTGGGCTCATGCTAAATAAAAGTTTTTGTTTTTATATTGCGCAGTTCCCACCCAACTGGACCCCTTTCGCAGTTAGTATAAGTGCGGGATCGTGAATAAAACTGCGATTTTGCATCGAATCGTTTCGGTGTCTTCTGCGCACTTATTCAGCACTTTGTAATGCATAAGTGCGCAGAAGACACCGACACGATTCGATGCAAAATCGCAGTTTTATTCACAATCCCGCACTTATACTAACTGCGAAAGGGGTCCAGTGGGGTGGGAAATGCGCAACACAGGCCATTTCAATAACGCCTAGTTCTTGTCATACCACGAAGATCAAAAGAAGATTCAAACTATTATTTTCTAAGATGAATATAATGTCACAAATGAGCGTGTGCCAATGAGAAATACATTAATTATCTTCATGATGAAATCTTTATCATGCTCCTCCTTATGTCTTCATTGAAGAAGTTCCAGAATTATGCCTCATCTCTTCGGAGCTTGCTACGGAAGGTTCACTGTTCCGAATAATGGCCTCTGGGGTGTTTTGCTGTTTGGTGGTAGGAGGTTTTTCTGGAATTATCTGGATGAAACATGTGTTAGCTGGAAAAAAGAACGAATGGAAAATCCAGGAAAATCTTCCAGTCATCACGACTCATACTTCATATCCGGTTTGAGGATTGAAAGCGAATTTTTAACGTTGGAAGCATTTTTGACAATGCATTTCCGATGCCAAACACCAAGTTCTCCATCGAGTTCTGCTGCTGCTGCAGATTGCCTTCTGCTCAAGACCACTAGAGTACGAGCAAATCGATTTAGAAACTGCGGTTCGTTAGCAAGGAAGTTGTTTTTGCCGGATGGATGATGTGTGGTATCGTTGGTGGTGGCTCGGTTTGTGGCCAAGTTATGAAATTTTCAATGATGATTTCTAATAGAGTTTACTAGCTAGTTAACCAGAGATCGATCAAATATTTGCTTACCGTGAACACTTTTTGCCAATTTCAACAGCAGTTGCAAATTCCTTAAAGAAAATACGATTATAGAAATTGCATTTTATGCTTGGGCACATTTCTGAAAAGAGAAAAAAAGGCCGGTGCAGCATGAAAAACCATGATGTATGTTCAAAATTATCATAAAAATAATAACAGATAAACACCAAAAAGGTTCTGACAAACACGAAAGATTTGATTTTAAAAATTATGTTTGATTCCGTTGGTAGTCAGATCATAGTAAGTTTGAATAGAAACATCGTAATTATCATCAAAAAAAAACATGATGACTATTTTTGTATCCACTCATCCGCGAGCGGTAATGGCAGCGGCGGGCACAACTAACCCATTCGAATTTTGACGTTTCTTGGGGATCGCAATCGGTTGGTGCCACCCATCGGTGGATGAAGGGGCGTGGAGGAGAATGAAACTATTTTGACTTTCCCCCAAGAAACGCCAAAATCCAAACCGGTTGGTTATGCCCGCCGCCGCCATTACCGCTCGCGGATAAGTGGATATGGTAAAATTGAACATACACTGAAATTAATTTTAGAGTAGTCTGAATGAGTGTAATCAGTTTGTACCTTTTAATTCCGCCTTATATTGCTTATCCTATGATTTTTTTTCCTCCCCTGTTGGGGAATTTAAGCCACTGCGTCCAATAAGATGAACTTTTGTGGCATGTCCCGTTTTGATATTCGCATCTAGCCAGCTAATTACCATGTGTCAAGTAATCAGCTTCTGCCACGACGCGTCGTCTCCCAGTCAGGTGCAATGGAATTAATAAACCCCAAGACCTTCCCAGGTTCTGCAGACCAGATCTCACTGGGTTGCAAGCAACCACTATTTAGAAATCTTTGCCTGCGCATGTATAAAGCACCACAACTGCAAAGCAGATGTTCCGAGGTTTCACGTTCCGTATTACAGAAACGACAGATATCACTCTGAATCTGGCCAATATTTTTCAAGTGATACCTGCTCGGACAGTGTGCAGTTACCCGGGTAGAGCTTGATGGCAAAAGAATGGCAAATTTTACCATTAAAACAGAATGTTTGAATGGCAAAATGTGTTATTTGTTTGTTTGAAATAAGAGTTAAAATAACAAAAATAATAACAAAATTTTGGTAGCAGAAAAACTTAAAAATAACTTATTTTGCCATTGTAATAACAAAGTAATGGTAAAGCATGCGGATTAAATTGAAGAACAAAATAAGTTATTATTGAGATATTGATAACAAAATAAGACCCAAATTAACTGTTATCGGTAAATAACAAAATAAGACATTCTTGAGTTATTGATAACAGAATAAGAACAAATTTGCTTGAAATATACAATATAATAGTTAATGGTATATTAAGAGTAAAATATGTTATGGTGCCTAATGTTTATAAATAGTTTCTCACAATATCAAAATAATGGCAAATTTAGCTAGGAATGTAAATTATGTTATTGTTTTGATATTTTATACAATTCATTATAAAAGGTGCTAAATTGCAAGTTTTACCATGATAGTAATTTTTGTTATTGATGTGTTATTTAGCATTATTCATGAATAACATATCAATGACAAGATTTGCTATGATTGTATATTTTGCTATTGATTTGCCATTTTAAGTTTTTCATAATAACAGAAGAATGGCAAAACGAGATATGATGGCAAAACCAGTTATTATTTTGTCCTTTGTTTGCCATTAGCCTCTACCCGGGTACTAGGCCAGTGTATGTACATAGAGCTCTCTTGTTGAGCTCTAAGAGCTTTTTGGTTTTATAAGCATTTGGTGTTATAAATCGTTTTGACTGATTGCAATTTTTGACATCCATCCAATTGGATATCACCCTCTGCTCAGCCCAGCATTTCAGATCCATTTTAATTGTACAGTTTGATATTCCGCAGAATGGTTCTGGACCAACAAATTGTAAATTGGAACCACTTTTAGCAAGCTCGTCTGCCATTTCATTCCCTTCAATGCCGCAGTGACCTGGAACCCAGTATAAGTTTACTGAGTTCCCTTGGCACAGCCTGCGCAGTGAAAAAATACATTCCCAGACAAGCTTTGAAGTACATTTGTAAGCGCACAATGCTTTTAGTGCAGCTTGACTATCTGAGAAAATACAAATATTTGCATATCTGTATTTTCTCTCAAGGCAGATATTTGCGCATTTCAAAATAGCAAGAATCTCTGCTTGAAACACCGTAGGATAGTGTCCCATCGCCACTGAAATTTGTATTCCAGGGCCGTAGATTCCTGCTATCGTTTTTATTCTAACTTTTGAGCCATCTGTATAGAATTTGATTGATCCTTGACGATCAGTGGGACCTCCGACTTCCCAATCTGCACGAGTTGTTTCGTGCAACTTGTAAGGAACATCATGGTTCTTCATAGGTTTCATCCAGTCTTTAATCATTTTCATTACTGGCCTATTTTGGAAGTATTGTGAAATGCTCAGGTGACCTACAAGATCACCTGGCATAAACTTTTCAATTCGTTTAAGTCGCAGCATTTCCTTTTCTGCTTCTAATTGCACGTACTCGTGCAAAGGTAGCAGATTGAGAATCGCATCTAAAGCTTTTGATGGAGTGCTACGCATCGCTCCTGTAACAGCAATGGACGCAAGACGTTGGATTTTCGCAAGCTTTGATTGCGTGGTAGCCTCTTTTGTTTTTGGCCACCAAACAAACGAAGCATACGTCACTTTTGGGCGGATTATGGCAGTATAAATCCACATTATCATTTTTGGTTTCAAGCCCCACTTCCTGCATATAGTTTTGGAGCATAACCAGAACGCACTTGTTGCCTTACCGATCACGGACTCAATTTGAGCATTCCAGTTCAGTTTGGCATCCAGAATCAAACCTAAGTATTTGACTCGTTCACTAGGATGAATTTGTATCCCTCCAAGCCGAAAAGCTTTTAGGTTGATCTTCCTTCTCCTAGTGAAAGGGACAATTACGACTTTTGACGGGTTGATGCTAAGGCCCTCCTTAATACACCATGAATGTGTATAGTTTAGGGCCCTTTGGATTCTCTCCGAAACAGTTTCGTCATACTTTCCTCTCACTATTATGACTATATCGTCTGCAAAGCACACAACTTCGAAACCTCTTTCCTTCAAGCTTCTTAGAAGATCGTCTACAACTAAGGACCACATTAGTGGTGAGAGGACTCCTCCTTGAGGGCAACCCTTTGTTGCCCTTACTGTTATAGAAGAACTTCCCAGCTCAGAGGTGATTTCTCTTTTTGCAAGCACAGTATGAATCCAATGTATGATACATTGGTCGAAGTTTTTATTCTCCATGGCACGCTTCATAGATGAATAGGAGGCATTATCAAATGCTCCTTTTATATCTAAAATGGCGCATAGAGCTATTTCTTTTGCTGAGAACGTTTTTTCCACCTTTGTTACTAGCGAGTGAAGTGCCGTAACCGTTGACTTACCAGATTGATAAGCAAACTGGTGTAATGCTGTGTCTTATTTTACAACACTCGGCGGTGATATCGATTAAAAACGACGTTATGCGTTGAGGTCCGAAGACCAAATTGAACTGATTTATTCGGCCTGGGAAGACCCCTTTTATAGGGCCAGCCAGACTGCCAAAAGTATATCATACAATGTGTTTACATAGAACCTTATGGAAGTTTCCTGGAGTGATTTATGCTTAGGTCAGCGGACGACGCGTCGTCGTCGTCTCGATCGAACCGTCGTATGCTCATATCGATTTGGCGAGCGATACATTGTTGTAATTAATTTGCAAACGTAAGCGTTGGGATACGAACGATAGCACGTTCGTCGCGTATGTAGAATTGGCTCGTTTTGCACTACACCTTTCCCCTTTTTCAGAAGAATGGCGTAGCTATTCTGATCAAGCATCACTTAAAGAATCTTTTACAATATATTTTGTTACATTTTTATGATTCGGTTTTTATGTACTTGTATTTCTTTTTTGTTGGAAATATCGATTATTTTACAATGTATATTGTCAACTTCTTTAATTTTGAATGGACCTATAAAATGTGGCTCAAGCTTTTTCCTATTTTCGTTTGATAAATACACCAAATCTCCTACAGAAACATCTATTGGATTTAAGTTATTATTCAAATTTTGTGTTCGTTTGATTTTTTGTTCTATTAAAATTTTCCTAGCTATTTCGCTTGATTTTTGCAGTTTGAATTTTTACTCTGTGTAGTATTCGTCCAAATTATATATCGGTTCTGGTGTAACTTTTTGCATATCCTGAGGAAGTTTGGCTTTTCTACCGAATACAAGTTCAAAAGGTGTATATTCGGTATCGGTGTGAGCAGTAGTGTTATAGGTAAATTCATAAAATTTAGTCCACTCATCCCAGTCATTGTGGTGTACGTTGGAAAAATTTCGTAGGTATTCGTTTAAACACCTATGATTTCTTTCTAGTGCTCCAATGGATTGTGGATGGTAAGCAGTTGAGAATGTTTGTTTAAAATTAAGTATTTTACTAATCTGCTTAAGTACTTCGTTCTTGAACTCTGTACCTTGGTCAGATTTTAACTCTAAAAATGATCCATAGATAAGTATAAAATTCTGCACCAAAGCTTTCGCAATGGTATCAGCTTCCTTATTTTCTAATGGTATAATTACAACATATTTGGTTAAATCGTCTTGCAATGTTATGCAATAACGATTGTTTTTCGCAGTTCTTGGTAACGGACCTACTGTGTCAATCGAGATAATATCGAATGGTTTACAAGGTGTAGTTGTTACCAAAGATTCTTCTTTTGTCCGTTTTGTTACTTTGTTCATTTTACAAAGTTAACTAGGCATTACACAGCATTACATGGCTGACCGTGCCAAGTGGCCGAACCTTCTCCGAGGAAAATTCTGTGACTGTGTGATTCGTTAAGGAACGCTTGCTGAAATTTTCAAAGTGATTGCGTAACTCGTGATGGGAAAACAACAGTCCAAAACAACATCAATCAGCGGCGACCCACAAGTGAATATAGTGAACCAGCTAGAAGATCACAGTATCCTGCATGAAGAACATGCCATAAAATTGTGGATCCTTCTTGCTCTTAATATTATACAACTATCTGTGACTGCCTACAAATGGCACGCAAAACACGTCAGGCGCAGAGCTTTCGAAAAAGGATGCAAATCCTCAGAAACATTAAGCAAAGTTTAAAACATTGACAAAGAAAAATAAAGTGAAATGAAGAAAAATCGTACCTCAAATGTGCAGGCTTACCATGGCCTAATATTAGAAGAAGTAAGCCGAAAAAGAGAAGAACTCGTAAGAAAATTCGGACCAAGAAATGAACAACAAGTAAAAGGTGCACCGACAAGTGAACAAAAACTAAAAAGTGTAATTGAAAAAGTAAAAACCACACAAAAATCTACTGGACAAAAAGTGAAAAAAGATGGTATTGAATATATACCACTAAACGTCAACCGTTCAGACGAAAACATGCGCCAGTGGGGCGCACGCGTAAAAATACCAGTGGATGAGGTTAAAATGCTGGCTATGCAACTGAAGGCAAGCATTAAACCTCGAGCAACAAAAATAAGATACCAACGACCTAGCGACAATAGGGGCCGTGCCAGCTGGGTGTCACCTGATCCTGCTCCGACTTCAAGATAAGGTAAAATTAAACATGGAAACCTCCTTCAATTTACCTCATAGAAGATTTTAATTAATTTCAATGGACGAATTTTTCCAAATAAATGAAATTTCTAATAAATATTTGGAAAGTTTGAAAAAGTACAACCGATTTTCAGAGGAAACGCGACTACAAAAGGTGAAATATTTAAGTGATTTGAAGAAAAGGCTTAAAAACATTCTAAAAACTAATAAAGATCTGCAAAATGAGGCAGTTATAAAAAAGGGTACAGAAATTTGTGGAAAAATCAACCAATCATTGACATTACTAAACGAGAACGAACAATTAGGAATTTCACGGACAGCACTAGAATCAGGGGTAGAAGAAAGTAAAGTAGAAGAAGCAGGAACAATCGAAAAAGAAGAAGAAGAAGAAGTAGAAGAAGAAGACAGAGTAGAAGGGGGAAAAAGAAGAGTTAGAAGAAGATCGTCTCGATCGAACCGTCGTATGCTCATATCGATTTGGCGAGCGATACATTGTTGTAATTAATTTGCAAACGTAAGCGTTGGGATACGAACGATAGCACGTTCGTCGCGTATGTAGAATTGGCTCGTTTTGCACTACACTGGAAGTCAGACAGGGGATGCTCTTTTATGTAGAAGAATTGATAAAATCCTTCAAAACCTTTTCCATAGTCTTCAACAAAACTGAAGAAAGACTAATTGGTCTATATGCTTTCGGATGCTAATTTTTACAAGTTTCCATTTTGATGGAACGAAATTCAATCTCAAACTAGCCGCTTCTCCGTTTTGAATCAGTGCTAGAAATATCCCATCAACTCCTGCAGATTTAGGATCTTTTCATATCGCATTTTCCACTCTGGCTTTCGTGAAGATTTCATTAGCTAAATCTGATGCGGTGTTTACTGTACTATTTGACTCCATTGAGTTTATACTAGGACATCCTTCACCTTCCAGAGATATAGTATCATTGGAATCCACACTTAGAACCGAACCTGGAAAATGGGTTTCCATCATTAAATCCAAAGTTTCACGAGGAGTTTTGGTAAAAGCTCCATCGTCACGCTTCAGATTTCCCAATTCATTTGCATGATCTTTTGCAAGCGTTTTTTGTAGTCTAGCAACTACAGGAGTACTGTTTATGTTTTCACATGTCAGCACCCAAGATTTTCTTTTAGATTTTCGTATTTCGTTGTTGTACTCAGTCAGGGCTTCCCTATACTGAGTCCAATCTCCCGTTTGTTTCGCTCTATTGAACATTTTACGAGAAAATTTTCTTAGGCGATCCAGTTTAAAGTTCCACCATGGCACGTCTCTAGTAGAAGACGATTGTATGGTGGGACAACTGCTGTTAAAGGAATTGATGATACTTTCATTTACTCTTTGAGAAAACGATTCCAACTTTTGGGTTGAATCGATAGTTTCCCCCATTGTAAATGAATGCGAATTCAACAATTCTACATATTGATCCCAGTTTGTCTTCCTGGGATTTCTATATGCAGTTCTAGAATAATCTCCACCGCTCCAATTGAAGATTATGTGTTTATGATCAGATAGAGAAATCTCATCTGACACGTGCCAGTTTGTGATCTTGTCAAAGATTGCAGCATTGCACAGTGTTAGATCCAAGACCTCTTGTCTGATTGCATTTAAGAAAGTAGGTTTATCACCATTATTACAAATGTCTATATTGTTCGAAGACAGATACTCTAATAGTGACTCACCTCGACTGTTAATATCCGTACTACCCCAAACCGTGTGATGCGCATTGGCGTCACAGCCAATGATGAACGATTTGTTGTTTTCTTTACAGAATTGAACAAATGATGCGATCTCAGGAGGAGGTACCTCAGGAACATCGCCAGGAAAGTAAGCTGAAGCCACAGCGATCTCAGTTTTACCCTTAGTGGCTGGTACCTCTACCATGATCGCAACAATGTCGCTTCTGATAAACTCTGCAATAGGATAACATTTTAACGTTTTACGTACTAGGACAGCAGTTCTGGGAGAATCTTGTTGCTCATCATAAAATAGTTTACTATTTTGTGTCAGAACATCAAGAATCTTTCGTTTATTGGACCATGGCTCTTGAATAAGCGCCACTTCCAGTCCTTCTTTTTTAAACCTTCGACTCAACACAGCAGAAGCACCTTTTGCGTGATGAAGGTTTACCTGTACAAACTTGATTCCAGTCATGAAAATATACATTTACCCACTTTTGTTAAGCCTCGAAATTGAGACTTAAGAAAAGTAGCCGATTATCCCGGAGACAAATTAGGTCCACTGCGTCATTGCTTCGTTTAACACTGTAAGGGCAAAATACTGTGGAGGGTGCCCTGGTACTCCACAGGCACCGTTAGCGGCTAGGTTTTTATTAGACCCCCTCAACCATTCATTCCTAGGCACGGTACGCATTAAGCCGCTTGACACCATGAATTAGGGGTCATCTGTTAGTGGACTTTTAGCACCGGAACAGACGGTCCGTAGTGTTATTCTTAGCCAGTTGAAGGAACTGCTACCGACACTACACGGCTATCTAGGCTGATCGGGAATAGAAATTAATATTGATGATCAACTTCTTTCGAGCCCGAACAGCCATCCATCCTATGATAGTTACGCGTATTTCGACTACCACTTGTATCACTATTTTACAGCATTTTTGAACTCGGTAAGCTGATTATCATTTTTAGGGACCGTGTACAAATTACGTCACGCTTTTAGAGGGTAGGAGGGGTTGTACAGAACGTGACGACCTATACCCAAAAATTTGACGTCCCATACAAAAAGGGTTGAAAAAGGTCAATTTTTACGTGACATAATTTGTGTATCGCCCAAGTGTAGAATAATGCCCTGAGTTCGAAAACGTGAAGGAAAACATTACAGTAAAGCGGAAATTTTTTCGACTTTCCATACAAGGCTGTCGATTTGAAATCTATTTTTGTTCCATTTTAAGTAAAGTCGCTCCCTTCATACATCTCCATTTCCGTAACCAATGTTCCCATTGAACTGAAATTTTCACTGTAACTGGCAATTTTTCAAATGTATACGTTGAGAAAGAATTTTTAATGCCGGGGCCCGTGGCGTAGTTGGTCACACGTTCGTTTCAAATGCGGATGGTCATGGGTTTGATTCCTAGCCCCGGCTCTTGCAATTTTTGGTCAGTTGCTCTTCTCCGAGAGCGGCTGACACTGACCCTCTTCTGAGCCCCATGGCTCAAATGGACCCGGATACCTGGACAACGGCGAATTGCTACTCATAATGGACCCCCAATCGGACTGGAAAGGAACAAAGGCTACCTATCATCCTTGTGCTCATCATTCTACCATGTAAAGTAGAAAAATGAAAGCAGCAGAAAGGCAACCAGTTCGATAAAGTATATCTAGGCTCTGTACAATACTGTAGGTACAGCTGTCAATTGAAATCGCTCACGTAGTGCCCTTGTGGACAATAGAGCTGTAAATTAGGTTAAGTGATTAAGAATAAAAAAATAAAGAATTTTTAATCGAATTTTTCTTACTAAAAAAAAATACAAATCTTCATTATTTTTTGGAAAATTTAAAGTTAAATTTTCCTTAGTGTCAGTTACTGCACTGAGTTAGTTAGTGCATAGCAGAGACTGATGAAGATTGCAAGTGGTATTCGAAATGCGCGTATCTGTCAGAGGATATGCAATATAAGACTGAATAAAAAGGTAAATAACTGATTACACTTATTCAAAAAGGGTTCGAAAAGTTGCACATAAATAATCTGAATCATTCAACTATGTTATTGAAATTATAAGGTTATTCAAACCTATTTTACTCCTCAGCAAGATCAGTCATGTTGAGGAACTGCTTCGGAGGCAATCTTGGAGGCAGTAGTTTTCCCACGGTTTGCGCTGCTTGAAGAAGAAGTTTATTTTTCGTACTCAGAGCGGAGATTCACAAATTCAACATCTTAGAGTCCGGTTCATCCCTGGTGACATCAGTGTTACACCTAATACATAGTGAGCATCCATTTAATCCCTTCGGCGCTTAGTCGATCGGTGAGCGAACGCCCAATCAGACTGATCGATGATCCCTTATCAAGGAATGCTAAAGTTGAGACTTGTTTCTCCTCACAATGATCGGCACATAATGGCACTCGATGTACAGATATGTGTGTTTATCATGACCATGTTTTCGAACGGGTGAAGAAGTAGGTGATGTCATTCCTGTCATTCTCCCACATTGCAGATGATTTTAAATTTACATGGAGCGTTGCCATGGTCATTGAGATAAATTTTGCAAAGTTTTCCACAATCTTCATGCGTTCTGTAACGAAAATTAACGCTTCGCGTTTCATCTTGTCCCACCCGTTTCTACTTGCCCCAGTGTTCCTTATTCAGTGTTATAACTGCGACACCTTCAAATCAACTGACTTGAATTTTAGTACACAGCTAGTTCTATAAGTATCTCATTGCGTATGAAAAAACATGTGAATTGGTACATAACTGATTAGAAGGGCACTCTAGTTACACCATATTGGACGTACCATTTCGCATATAGTAAAAATGATTGCTTTTGTGGTTTTATTAACCTTCCGTAACTCGCGCGGTTCACTACCTGCGTCAGCACCACACTAATACTGAGTACAAAACGCGAGATTTTTTCAACGTGTTGTACAAAATACAACAGCGCGATCGCTCGAAGGTTAATATCATCTTAACATTATTAAAAATTTTTGTTTAGGATTTTATTCTTAGCATTCCACAGCAATCTTGCAGCACTGCTCCGCGTTCATTCATGCAACTAACGGCGGAGAGCGAAGAGAGTCTCTCTGGCACGTGGCCCCTTTACTGATAACGTCTCTTCTCTCTTCTCTCACTTGACATTGAAAAGCACAAGAGCGTTCTCTTTCCGAAGGTATCCCCAATCAGCCCACCACCCAGTCCTTGCCAACATCACGATAGGTAGGTATCGGTAGGCATTCGATTCTAATGAAGAAGAGAAAATAAAGTTGAACGGTACGAACTTTAGGACCTATGCATGCGACTAATGTTGCTGAAGCATCGTTTTCCATCGAATTCTCCGCAGCAAGCGCGATTGACGACTGATGGAGCACTCTCCTCAAAACGAGTGCACTCGAACTGTGTGCAGATATTTTTAGATTAGAGGTAGGACGAACGCATCCGTACACATCACCTATCGCACGCTGTGAGTCTCTATAGTGGGGTGCGTCTGCTTGCCTCGCATCCCGTCGTCGTCGTCGTCGTCGTCAGTGGACCGTGGGAGGGTTCGTGCGTCGTCGGGTGGTCCAGACGTTATCGTTGTCGTCTCCGTCGTCGTAGGTGGTGGGTGGATATGCGAACGTCCGCAGTTATTAGTTATTATTACGATTGGGATTCGGTTGGGCACCTCGCGTGGTTGACTTCAATTGAGCTAAGGCAAGCTAAAGCTCTAGTTGGGACAGTGTTCGGGTACTGGACCCGAGGAGAAGAGAATTACAAATGCATAACAAATTTTACAATTTGAGAGCCGGAGCTTCGTAGGATGCTTGTACTAGACGCGTGTGCCGAATATATGAGTTACGAGCAACCCGTTTCCACTGACCACAATTAAACCGTTACCACCGATCATGCCGATATTCGTCAATAAGCCACTTTCGCTATCCAAGCCTGAGACGCAATCATCATGAGTCAACATAAACATTCATTCGCCGGAGCACCATTGCAGCCGAATCGCACCAAACATAAACATCCACCCGCACGCACATCATACGACGTAGAATCATCGTCATAGCTGTGGCGCACCATATTTTTCAAGTTCAAGTTCAGTTAGGTTAGATCAGGAATAATCATGATCGATCGGGAAGTGTAAGTTTATAAAAACTGATTCGCACAATACAGAAGAAAGAGTCTTCAGCTGAAACTGAAGTGGCGCAGTCGTAGTTTTTTAAAAACGCCGAAACCCCCTCGGGTGCCATAATTGTCGCAGTGTCGGTAGGATACCGCTTGCAGTGATCAGTGATTAGTGAGTTTTTTCGGGACAATTCCCATCAGCGAGTGCATATCGTCGATTAGAAGAAAACTTCATTTCACCTGGACACGGCGGGAACCGAAGACCACGGCAAAACACCGGACACACAACGGACGCATACCGAAGTGCAACGGGAACCCACAGCCAGGACGGAAACGCGACGGACGAACACCGAAGTGAGGACCGAAAAGGATTGTGGTAAGTTAAGTGTAATTTTAAGAGAAAAAGAAGAATTATTATTGAAAAGTTATTATCAAAGATTATTATCAAAGAAAAATTACCAAAGAATCATTATCAAAGAATTTTAAAAGTGAAATAAATAATAAAAGTGAACCAAATAAAAAGTAAATCAAAAATTTTTAAAAGTGCAAAAGTTAATAACCAAAATTAATCTCTTAACCCATAAGTGTATTTTTAAGTGTGTTTAGATATTTTTAGTGAGTGACAACGATGGCCAGGTACGATGGAAACCGTGATTTATTGGCCGCAGAAAATGAAGCGCTACAAGCACAACTAGAACAAGCTGCTTCAGACATGGTTGAGCAGAACCGTCAGGTAATTGAACTACAGCATCAATTAGCCGCTGGACAAGATGCGCAGAATCAACTTGATAATGCTTTATTGCAAATTAATCAAAAAGACCAACAAATTGCAAATTTGAGAGCTGCTACTATGAATAATTTCAGTGATGTGGAATCTATTTTGAAAAGCTTGCAGACTCCACAAATTTTGAGGGATTTTCCATGCTTCACTGGGGATCCTGTTAAATTGCATTCATTTATTAAATCCATTGACAAGTTAATGCCAACATTGGAGCGTGCAAAAGGAACACCTGCATTTGATGTTTGGATGCATGCTATTCGATCTAAAATTACGCATGATGCGGATGCCGCGCTTGAATTGTATGGTACTGAGACTAACTGGGATGATATTAAAAATACCTTGATTACTCATTTCAGTGATAAAAGGGATGAAATTTCTCTTACTAGAGACTTGTTTAAATTGAAGCAAGGGGATTCAGTTCAAGATTTTTATAGAGACGTATCACATTCAATTTCATTACTAATCAATTTGTTACAGGTAAACGAAAAGGTAAGTGTTATCATTGCTGCAAAGAAACAGTTTTATCAAGATCTAGGTTTAAAAGTTTTCTTGTCGGGACTTAAAGAGCCTCTTGGACCAATTATTAGAGCTCAGGCACCCAAAACACTTAAGGAAGCACTCAGACTTTGTCTTGAAGAGGATAATTACAATTATGTGAAAAATCCATTCCAATCAATATCGAAAACTTCGAATCCAATTTCTTTACCACCAAAGCCAATGCAAAAATCTTTCCAATTTCCACCACCAAGACCATTCAATTTTCAGAAACTTCCACAATATCAAAGACCTTTCCAATTTCAATCAACACCTCGACCTCAATTTAATAATGGACCACGTCCATTCCAATTTAATACGCCTCAAAGACCTTTTCAATTTAGACCATTCCAACAAAATCAATTCCAAAAACCATTCCAATATCAAAGAAATCCGTTTATGCCAAACACATTCCAAAGAAATTTCCCAAAACCACAACCAAAGCCGACACCAATGGAAGTAGACCCTTCTCTCAGCAAACAGGTAAATTACATGAATCGACCACATTATCAGGTAGAAGAGTTTGATGAATGTTTTGATTATCCCGATTACAGTGAACCGTATTATTATCCTGAATACACAGAATATTCACCATATCCACAATACTCAGAATATCCAGAATACTTAGACTATTCAGAATATTTTGATGAAGATCCAAATCAACCTCAAGTTCAAAACAATAATACAAATTTACCAAAAATTACTCTACCAGCAATCAAAGAATGTGAACAAAATAATGTTCAAGTTGATGACATAAATTTTCGCGAGCGAACGGAAAACGGGCATCTAACATGAATAATTTTATTCCCTATATTGAAGTTGACACTACTAAAGGTCCACTAAAATTTTTAATAGATACTGGAGCCAATAAAAATTACATCAGCCCCAAACATGTTAATCAAGCTAAATTTACAGATCCATTAACAGTTCATAATATAAATGGAGTTCACACAATTAATCAGTCTGTACATTTCAATCCATTTTACAAAATTCCAAATACCCAAAAGTTGCAATTTTATGTTTTTGATTTTCATCCATTTTTTGACGGACTAATCGGTTATGAAGCTTTGCAAAACTTAAAAGCAAATATCATAACAAGTACAAATGAACTACAACTTCCCTCTGGAAATATTAAAATGCTACGTAAATATCCATGTTCTACACAGGTACAACTTAATGCAAATGAGACAAAATTTATCCATTTCCCTGTTAATTTTGAAAAAGGTGATTTCTTTGTTTCTCATGATACTCAAATTCATGATTCTATTTTTGTACACGCAGGATTATACAAAGCAGAAAACAATCATGCTTTTCTAGCAATAACAAATCATCGGAATAACCCAATTCAAATTGAAATTTTTAAACCATTTGTTTCTGAGTTGAATAATTTCGAATCACAATCTTACCCACATCCAGTTAGACCAATCAATCGACAGTTATTTAATCAGTTAAGATTGGATCACCTAAACTCTGAAGAGAAGCCAAAACTTTTAAAATTAATTGCAGACAACCAAGATGTATTTTACTTACCCGGAGAAAGTTTAACATTTACAAATGCTATCAAACACAGCATTAAAACAAAGGATGAAATGCCAATTTATTGTAAATCATATCGTTACCCCTTCTGTCATAAAGATGAGGTACAGAAGCAAATAAATGAAATGTTAGAACAAGGAATTATTAGACATTCTATAAGTCCTTGGACATCACCAGTTTGGATCGTTGCTAAGAAAATGGACGCATCTGGACTGAAGAAATGGAGACTAGTTATTGACTATCGTAAATTGAACGATAAAACTATTGATGATAGATATCCTATCCCAAATATTACCGATATTTTGGATAAACTTGGAAGATGTAATTATTTTACCACATTAGACTTGGCGTCTGGATTTCATCAAATTGAAGTTGAAGAATCAGACATTCCTAAAACAGCTTTTAACGTTGAAAATGGACATTACGAATTTTTGAGAATGCCTTTTGGACTCAAAAATGCACCGTCTACATTTCAAAGAGTAATGGATAATATTTTACGTGAACATATTGGCGTAAGATGTTTTATTTATATGGATGACATTATTGTGTTTTCCACAAGCCTACAAGAACACCTTGATAACTTACGGAAAATATTTAATACATTGTCTAAATACAACATGAAAGTACAATTAGACAAATGTGAGTTTTTACGTAAAGAAGTTGCTTTCTTAGGACACATTGTATCTACAGATGGTGTAAAACCTAACCCTGAAAAGATTTCAATTATTAAGAATTGGCCTTTACCTAAAAACGAACGGGAACTTAAAGGTTTCCTAGGAATTTTAGGGTACTATAGAAAATTTATAAAAGATTTTGCAAAAATTGCAAAACCTTTGACAAATTCACTTCGAAAAGGTGAAACTATAGTTCATTCAGAAGATTTCGTGAAAGCATTTCAAAAGTGTAAATCAATTTTGACAAGCAGTGATATTTTGCAATATCCAGATTTTGATAAATCATTCATTCTCACTACTGATGCATCAAATTTTGCCATAGGCGCAGTACTCTCACAAGGACCATTGGGAAAAGATAAGCCAATAGCCTTTGCGTCACGTACTTTAAATAAAACCGAAGAAAATTATTCTACAATAGAAAAGGAACTCTTAGCTATTGTATGGGCTTGCAAACATTTTCGTCCATATTTGTACGGAAGAAAATTCATTTTATACACAGATCACAAACCTTTAACATACAGTTTAAATTTGAAAGAACCAAACCAAAGATTAATTCACTGGCGCTTAACTTTGTCAGAATTTGACTATGAAATTCGATATAAACCAGGCAAACAAAATGTTGTAGCCGACAGTTTATCAAGAATATTCCAAGAAGTGAACATTAATGAAGATGAAACATCGTCTAGTAATGACACTATGCATTCAGCAGACACAGATGATTCAGAACTTATACCGTGCACTGAAATTCCGATTAATTATTTCAGTAATCAAATTATTTTGAAAATTGGAAATGAAGAAAGCAATATTTATGAAGAAGTTTTTCCACGAGTTTATAGACGAACTATCACCAAATTTATTTTCGGAGTACCTTTCATAATTAAAATTTTCAAGGAATACATGGATACAAGAAGTACTAACTGTATTCTTTGCCCTGAGAATGTAATCAATATTATTCAATTTGTTTATAAAAACTATTTTAGCAGATGTCGCACTTTCAAAGTAAAGATATCTCAAACGATGCGTATTGACGTTCGAACCGAAGTTGAACAAGA
This sequence comes from Aedes albopictus, assembly GCF_035046485.1. NCBI lineage: Eukaryota > Metazoa > Arthropoda > Insecta > Diptera > Culicidae > Aedes > Aedes albopictus. The sequence goes on along the minus strand of NC_085137.1, from coordinate 310,048,841 downwards.
TACTCTTATTGAAAACACTCACGAGACTTCACATCGTGGTATTTTAGAAAATCTCTTTGAAATACGGAATAGATTTTTCTTCCCCAAAATGAAAAATAAAATACGAAAATACATTATTCTTTGTGAAATTTGCAATAAGATGAAATACGAACGAAAACCATATAAAATCAAACTAGGTGAAACCCCAATACCAAAACAACCTCTTGACATTATTCACATAGATATTTTCATATCACAACCAAACTTATTTCTTTCAATTGTAGACAAATTGTCACGATTCGGATTTTTAATTCCCATCAAATCAAGAACTACAATAGACATTCGAAAAGGCTTGATAAAATTCATTTCACAATTTGGATCACCAAAGTTAATTGTCTCAGACAATGAACCAGCATTTAAATCAATTGAAATTCGTGATTTGTTAAATAACCTCAACATACAACAATATTTTACACCAACTAATTACAGTGAAGTGAACGGAATTGTTGAGCGATTCCATTCTACCTTAAGTGAAATTTACCGATGCAACAAACATAAATACGAAAACCTCTCCAGTAAAGAAATGTTTCTAATCGCATGTAGTTTATACAATAATGCAATTCACACCTCAACAAAATTAAAACCACGTGAAGTATTTTACGGAATAAAAGATGGTGAAGAAAGACCACTCGATCGTGCACAACTCATAGAGTACCGAGATAAAATTTATTATGAAACCATTACTAAAATAACTTCTACTCAACAGGAACAGCATAAAAACCGGAACGCTTCTAGAGAAGATCCACCAGCTTTAGATCCAGATCAACAAGCATTTAATAGACGACAAGGAATTAAAGCTAAAACCAAAGAATGGTTTGAAAAAGTCAAAGTTACATCTGATAGATTTCAAACATACAAGGATGATAAAAACAGAAAACTCCACAAAACTAAAATGCGTCGAATCAGAAAATAATTTTCAAATTACTTTTTCTTTCTCGTTTTAGTTTACATCATGGAAACAACAATACTTCTCTTGTTTTTAATATCTATTAATAATATGATACAACCCATTCATAGTACTATACAAATCATGGACCTTAATCAAAACCCAGGATTATTGGCATTGACAGCAGGAGAAAGCTTTATGAAAGTCGGTGAACATAGAATTTACCATACTATTGATTTTGATTTATACGAACCCACTTTCACAAAGTTGAAATTAATAACCAAGGAATTAAGAAATTATGGAAATTTTACAGAATTGAACGATGTTTTATCTACAAAACTCTTCAATCTCAAAAACCTCTATTTTGGACTACAAATGAAAACTAGACAAAAACGAGGATTGATGGATTTTGTAGGTACAGGAATCAAATTTTTAACTGGAAATATGGACCATCAAGACTATATCGACATTTCACGAGATTTAGATGATCTTACTACTAAAAGTAATCAGCTTATTACAGAGAATAACGAACAAAGAAAAATTAATTTTGATATGCAAGATAGAGTCAATAGATTGATTAAGCAAATAAATAATCAACAATCACTTATAATGAACGCTATTAATAATAACGAGTCAGGAAGCTTACAGAAACAAATCAAAATATTGGAAAGTATTATAAATGTTAATATTCAATTGGATCATCTTATCTCTCATTTTAAAGATATCTCTGAATCTATTCATTTAGCAAAGGTAAACATTATTTCGAAACATATCTTGCATCCCGATGAATTGTCATTCTCGATCGATAGATTAGAAGAAAAAGGAATTGTAATTCATAATTTTGAACAGGTATATGATTTCTTAGAAATATCAGCTTTTTACAATATGACAAAACTTGTTTTTGTAGTTAAAATTCCATCTTTGAAGAATCATACTTACAGTCGTTTGATTTTAGAAGCTTTGCCAATCGAAAATAAGATTTTAAATTTGCCCGCCAGCACAGCTATGATCAGCAACAACGAGACATATTTTATTACGAAGGAATGCCGAAACATAGAAGAATATCGCATATGCAATCAGAAGGATTTATTGGATTTAAGCAATGACACTTGTTTTACACAGTTACTTCGAGGTATGACCGGTAAATGCACTTTTAAAATGTACAATCAACAAAAAGAATTTAAACAAATAACTAATAATCATATTATTGTCAAATCGAAATCTCCCGTGAATATAAGGTCAAATTGCGAAATAACAAACAGAAACCTAACTGGCTCGTATTTAATAGAATTTCGCAATTGCAGTATAATTTTAGACAGTACAAAATTTGAAAATACCGAAATATTCAAAACAGAGATGCCGTTGATAGTACCATTAGATGGTTTACATATCGAAAAGCAGATTATAGAAAGTTCGATTGAAGATCTGCAAATACAAAACCGAAACCATTTGGAAACCCTATCGACAAGTCATCAAATTCACCATTATTCCTCAATAAGTTTGTCGGTATTCAGCATTCTGGGAATTATAACCCTTATCATTTTATACAAGGTCAAATCCAAAAACGTCAACATCAATTTCCGCAGAAAACCATTTTTTGAAGAAGTATCAAACAACCAAGCTAAAGATGAGTCATTAGAATTGCGAGAGATTTCATCATCCCCAAGAATACAATCAACACTTTGTCGACCCGGGACGTCTCGACTTCACGGAGGGGAGTAGTTACGAGCAACCCGTTTCCACTGACCACAATTAAACCGTTACCACCGATCATGCCGATATTCGTCAATAAGCCACTTTCGCTATCCAAGCCTGAGACGCAATCATCATGAGTCAACATAAACATTCATTCGCCGGAGCACCATTGCAGCCGAATCGCACCAAACATAAACATCCACCCGCACGCACATCATACGACGTAGAATCATCGTCATAGCTGTGGCGCACCATATTTTTCAAGTTCAAGTTCAGTTAGGTTAGATCAGGAATAATCATGATCGATCGGGAAGTGTAAGTTTATAAAAACTGATTCGCACAATACAGAAGAAAGAGTCTTCAGCTGAAACTGAAGTGGCGCAGTCGTAGTTTTTTAAAAACGCCGAAACCCCCTCGGGTGCCATAATTTATGTATAGCGTGAAATCGACGTGCATCGGAGTATGGCTTCTCATTAAATTGAAACAAAAGTAACATGTTTGGATTACAGCAAGAGGAAACCAAGCTCACGTCGCCACCGATTGCCACACCGATGCTTCCTGGAACGGCTTCTGACATGATAACCACAAACTGACATAAAAATCGGGCGCAATTCAGTATTGGCCATCGACCAAATGACAAGTACCTATTCTTAAGCAGAAAACTCCGGGAAATCGAATGGTGCCCACCCCTTCTTCGAAAATATTTGCAAGTGTTTCATTTTGGCCTTTTTCATATGGATATGTGAAAAACAACTTAAATCAAACTTACTACACAAGGGCGTAGCCAGGGGGGGGGGCAGCCCCCGCCCCCTGACCGAGCAACTATATTCTAACTTAACCGAAAAACTTAGATGATCAGAGCTGTTTTTGTCTAGTAAAAGTAAAATTCTCCTGCATCCTCGTATTTTTTTTAATGTATGCAAGAAATCCTTCGGAAATTCCTTAAGGAAATCCATCCAAAATTCCTGGAGGAATCCCTTCTCAAATTCCTGGAAGAATTCCATCGGAAATTCCTGAAGGATTCCTACGGAAATTCCTGGAGCAATTCCTTCGGAAATTCCTGGAGGAATTCCTTGGGCAGTTCCTTGGGAAAATCTTGGATGAATAGAATACCTTCGGAGATTCCTGGAAGAATTCTTTCAGAAATCCATAGAGAAATTCGTGAGGAAATCCGTAGGTGAATTCCTTACGAAATTCCTGGACAAAATAATTCCAAACTTCCTGGAGGAATGCTTTTAGAAATTTCTGGAGGAATTCCTTCGGAAATTGCTGGACGAATGTCATTGAAGATTCCTGGAGGAATTCCTTCGGAATGTCCTGGAGGAATTCATTCGGAAAGTCGTGCAGGAATTTTTTCGGAAATACTTTTTGGATGTTTTTTTGGAAATTCTTGCAGGAATTCCTTCGGAAATTCCTAGCGGAATTCCTGGAGGAATTCCTTCGGAAATTCCTAAAGGAATTCTTTCAGAAATTTCGGGATGCATTCCTTCGGAAATTGCTAGACGAATTCCTTTGAAATTCCAGGATGAATTCCATTGGAAATCCCTGGAGGAATTCCTTCCAAAATTCTTGGAGGAATCCCTTCGCAAAATCCTGGGAGAATACCTTCGGAAATTTCTGGAGAAATTCCATCGGAAATTCCTGATGGACTTCGTTCGGAAATTACTGAAGGGATTCCATCGAAAATTCCTTGGCAAGGTCATTCGAAAAATCTTGGATGAATACTTTCGGAAATTTCTGGAGAAATTCTTTCAGAAATTCCGGGAGGAATTCCTTCGGAAATTGCTGGACGCTGCCAGAAGGAATTTCTTTAGGAATTCCTGGAGGAATTCTGTCGGAAATTCCGGGAGGAATTGCTTCGGAAATTCCAGAAGCAATTCCTTCAAAAAATCCTGGAGGAATTCCTTAAAAAATTCCAGAAGGAATTCCTTCGCAAATTCCTGGAAGAATTCCTTCGGAAATTCCTGAAGGAATTCGTTCGGTAATTCCTGAAGGAATTCCTTCGAAAATTTCTGGAGGAATTCCTTCGGAAATTCCTTGGGGAGTTTTCTCGAAAAATCTTGGATGAATACCTCCGGAAATTTCGGGAGGAATTCTTTTAGAAATCTATAGAGAAATTCCTGAGAAAATCCTTGGATGAATTCCTTAGGACATTCCTGGAAAAAAATCATTCTAAACTTCTTAGAGGAATGCTTTTTACGATTCTTTGAAGAATTCCTTCGGAAATTACTGGACGAATTGCTTTGGAAATTCCAGGAGGAATTCCTTCGGAAATTGCTGGAATAATTTCTTCGGAAATTACTGGAAGAATTCCTTCGGAAATTCCTGGAGAAATTCCTTTAGAAATTCCTGGAGGTATTCCTTCGGGAATTCATGGAGAATTTTTTTCGGAATTTTTTTTTGGATTTTATTTTTGGAAATTCCAAGAGGAATTCCATCGAAAATTCGTGGAGTAATTCCTTTACAAATTCCGTTAGGAATTCCTTAAAAATTCCTGGAGGAATTCTTTCGGAAATTTCGGGAGGAATTCCTTCGGAAATTGCTGGCCGAATTCGTTTGAAGATTCATGGAGGAATTCCTGAAGAAATCCCTCCGGAATCTCTTGAATGCATTCCTTCCGAAATTCGTGGAGCAATTATTTCGGAAATTCCTGGAGGAATTCTTTCGGAAATTCTTGGAGGAATTTCTTTGAAAATTCCCGGATGAATTCCATTGGAAATTCCTGGAGGAATTCCTTTGGAAATTCCTTCGGAAATTCCTGGAGAAACTCTTTTGGAAATCCCTGAAGGATTTTTTTTTTGAAATTCCAGGAAGAATTCCTTCAGAAATTCCAGGAGAAATTCTGTCGGAAATTCCTGGAGAAGTTCCTTTGGAAATTTCCAAAGGAATTTCTCCATGAATTTCCGATGTAATTTCACCAGGAATTTTGCGATGGAATTCCTTCACGATTTTCCGAATGAATCCTCCATGTAATTTCGAGGGAAATCCTCCAGGAACTTCCGGAGAAATTCCTCCACAAATTTCTGGAGGAATTACTCTAGGAATTTTTGGAGGAATTCCTCCAGGAATTCTTCCAGGAATTTTCAAGGGAATTCCTCTTGGAATTTTCAAAGGATTTCCTCCTGGAATTTCCGAAGAAATTCCTTCATGAATGCCCAAAAAAATCCCTCCATGAATTTTCGAAGGAATTCCTCCATGAATTGCCGAACAAATTCCTTCGGGAATTTTGCCAAGGAATTTCTAAAGGATTTTTCGAAGGAATGCCTCCATGAATTTCCGAAGGAATTCCTCCAGCAATTTTCCGACGGAATTCCTCTACGAATTTCCGAAGAAATTCCTCGAGGAATTTCCGGAGGAATTCCTCCAAGAATTTCCGAAGAAATTCTTCTAGGAATTTTTAAAGGAATTCCTCTTGGAATTTTTTAAGGATGTCCTCCTGGAATTTCCGAAGAAATTCCTCCATGAATGTCCGAAGGAATTCCTATATGAATTTTGCGAAGGAATTTCTAAAGAATTTTCCGAAGGAATTCCCCCAGAAATTTTCCGACGGAATCCCTCCACGAATTTCTGAAGAAATTCCTCGAGGAATTTCCGGAGAAATTCCTCCAGGAAATATCGAAGGAATTCCTCCAGGAATTTTGCGAAGGAAATCCTAAAGCATTTTCCGAAGGAGTTCCCCCATGGATTTCCGAAGGCATAGCTCCAGAAATTTTCCGAAAGAATTCATTCACGAATTTCTGAAGAAATTCCTCCACGAATTTTCAAAGGAATTCCTCCTAGAATTTCCTGAGAAATTCCTCCATGAATTTCCGGATGAATTTCTTCAGAAATTTCCGGAGGAAATCCTCCAGGAATTTCCGAAGGAGATCCTCCAGGAATTTTCAAAGAAATTCCTTCTGCAATTTCCGAAGGAATTCCTCCTGGAATTTCCGAAAGAATTCCTTCATAAATTTCTGAAGGAATTCCTCCTGGAATTTCCGAAGGAATTCCTGCAGTAATTTCCGGTGGAATTCCTCCAGGGATTTTCAAAGGAATTTCACCTGGAATTTTCAAAGGCTTTCCTGCCGGAATTTCCGAAGGAATTCTTTCATGAATGTCCGAAGGAATTCCACCAGGAATTTTCGAAAGAATTTCTCCAGGAATTCCTTCACGAATTTCCCAAGGAGTTCCTCCATAAATTTCAGAAGGAATTCCTCCAGGACTTTTGCAAAGGAATCTCTCAAGGATTTTCTGAAGGAATTCCTCCTTGAATTTCCGAAGGAATTCCTCCAGAAATTTCAGGAAGGAATTTCTCCAGGTATTTCCGAAGGAATTACTCCAGGAATTTCCGAAGAAATTCCTCCAGGAATTCCCGAAGGAAATCCTTCACGAATTCTCCAAGGAATTTCTCCAAGAATTTCCGAGGGAATTCCTCCAGGATTTTCCCGAAAAACTCCTCCATGAGTTTCCGGAGGAGTTTGTCCAGGAATTTCCGTAGGAATTCCTCCTGGAATATTCAAAGGAACTTCTCCTGGAATTTTCAAAGGATTTTTTCCTGAATTTCCGAATTTCCAAAGAAATTCCTTATGGATTTGCCTCCAAAAATTTCCGAATGAATTCCTCCAAAATTTTTTGACGGTTGTCCTCAAAAAATTTACTTAGGATTTTCTCACATAATCCCCAAACGTGTTTCTGAAGGAATGTTTGAAGAAGTTTCTCAAGTTTTCGTAGGAGTTCCACAATATATTTTTGGGAATTTCTTGAGGAATTTCCGAAGAAACTTCTCAAGGATCTTTCGCTGGAATTCCTTGAGGAATTTCGTAAAGATTTATAAAAAAAAAACCGAAAAAATTCCTCAACGAACTTATCAAACAATTTCTCACGAAATTTCCGAAGGTATTCCATAAGATATTTCAGACATATGTCAAAAGAATTTCCAAACGAACTTCTTTAACAATTTCGGAACTTTCCTTATCAAGGCATTTTTAAAGGAATTCTTCAAAGAATTTCTGAATGAGTTCCTCTAGGAAATAAAAAATCACAAAAAGCATTTCCTCAGGAATTTCCAAAATATTATTTCAATGAAGTTTTGAAAGATTTTTAAAGAAATTCCTTATGGAAATTCAGAAGGGATATCTCATGAGATTTTTAGTGGATTTTTTTCAATATTTTCCATAGAATTACTTCAGGAATTTGGGAAGGAATTCTCACAGAAATTTCCGGATGAATTCCTCCAGGACTTTTGAAGGTATTCAAGGAATTTTCGGAAGAATTTCTCACGAAAGCTCCGAAGGAGTTCCTCAAGGAATATTCTAAATCTATTTCAAAGAAATTCCTTAAGGAATTCCCGAAGAATCTTCTGAAGAAAATCGTAGAAGAACTCTCGAAGGAATGTCTTATGGAATTTCTCAAGGAGCTTTAGAATTGAAGGAATTCCTCAGGAAATTTCTGAAGAATTTGTGAAGGAATTTCCGGTGGAATTCCTCAAGGATTTTCGAAATAAATTCCTGAAATTATTTTTTGATTGATTCCTTCAAAAATTTCCGAATGCATTCCTCTAGCAACTTCCAAAGATATTTCTCCAGGAATTTCCGAAGGAATTCCTTTGGAAATTTAAAAAAAATCAAAGATTTTTTTTCCGGTAATTCCGAAGGAATTCATTAAACGATTTTTCGAAGAAATTTCTCCAAAAACTTCTTAGGGTATTTCTCAAGGAAAGGAATCTTAGTTTGATTGGAATTTTTGAAAGAATTCCCGGAGAAATTTTTTAAGTATTTTCTGGAGCTTCTCAAACCGATTTCTGGTGGAATTAAGAATGATATTTGTAAAGAATTACTGAGGAAATTCTCAAAATAATGCATGGTGAAATCTTTATAAATTAAAATGGAATGGTGTTTGTATGTCACGAATAGGCTCGGGAACGGGTCAACAGATAGACATGATTCTTTCACTGTTGCATTCCGCCGGGGCTCCGACGTGTTCGTACGAAAAAAATAATTAGAAAAAGGGAAGGCAAGAAAAACAGGAAAATCTGAAATTCCATTTTGTGTGGCATTTCTTCATGGAGCCGGATGTCAAAAATCAGAGTAGGCAGGCAGGACGACGTTTGCCGGGACTGCTATTTCGCAATAAAACTTCTGGAGGAATTATTGAAGAAATTTCTGAAGGTATTCCCAACGGAATAACTGCAAGTTTTCCGAAGGTTATTTCTGCTGGAATATCTACTTTAAAATAACCTGAAAAAATATTAAAGAAATTTCTGGAAAAACTGCTGGATAAATTCAAATTCATGATGGCATTTGTTAAGAAATTCCTGAAGCAATATCTTGAGGAATTCCTCAGGATTATAATCATATATGATTCTTCCATTGAACCATGCCTGTTAATCACCCATATTTCATACTTCACCTTTATTTTTTTTAATGATGAAGTATTTGAACTCCTTGTTACTGCAAAGTGGATTTCAGTGTAAGGGTGCTCGCCCCCCCCCCTGGACGAAAAGCTGGCTACGCCCTTGGTTGTAGTCGATACTGTAGCGACCAGGTGATCGCTGTGAGTGTAGCCAACGTCTACCCTCCAGTTCGGTCCTTGATTGGCCAGGACTACACATAGTTACGTCGACAGTCGACTCCACACCGTTACGGCTAAAGATACTTTTGGTACCGACCCGCCTTTAGCCAGATCGACATCGAGTATAGCCTAGGCCTCCAGCAGGATCTGACCTCGCTGGTTCATAAAACGGCTTCCCCATTCCACGGCCCAGGCATTGAAGTCATCTGCTATTACCACTGGCCTTCGCCCAGTCAATACGGTCGTCATACAGTACAGTATCTGCGTGATCTGCACGATCGACCACCGCGGAGGCGCATAACAGCTACAGAAGAAGACCACGTTTACTTTGGCGACCACGAAGCCCTCATAGGTAGTAGACACCAACTCGTGGACGGGGTATTTACACGTCGTCCATATCGCCGCGATTTTTCCAGACCCATCCGTGACCCAATTGCCGTTGGAGTTACCGGCTGGAACTCGGTATGGGTCCGCTATGATCCGCGATATCCGTCCCCCATTCAGAAACTGCCTGACAAAGCAGTTCGCTAAGCTGCGTCACAGTAGTGGTTCAGATGCGATACCTGCACTGTGATTTGTCAGCTACGGCTCTTCTGAAGGCTGGACACCTTGGACCTCCCGTAGAGTGTTTAATGTTCACGGATTTCTCAAAACACAGCTTGCTGCTGTCAGGGCATGGAAAGTGTATTGCGACCAAGGTTGTTAACCGATAAATTATCGACAGTTAACTCAACGCAAACTCGATAACGATAAAGGTTGCTCGATAATCTCTCGATAACGATAACCAAACGATGAATCAACGCGAAGATCAACGTAGTCGGCGTCGGTGGTGTAGTGGTAAGCGTGGTTGCCTCTCACCCCAGTCGGTCGGGGTTCAATTCCCGTCGACGCCGATGTGATTTTCTGAGACATAAAATCCGTGATCACGTCTTCCCTCGGATAGGAAGTAAAGCCGTAGGCCCCGGCCCATGTGTTGATGGGTTCGATATGTAGGGTCCTCAGGTGTGGTGGCTGTCTCCCTGGGGCGTCGGAATTTAAGGCTTAGCTCCTAGACCCAGCCGACGTAAAACACAACTGGCGCCGAACGGTGCTAGTTGGCCAGAAAGAAGAAGAAAAAGAAGAAGAAGAAGAAGATCAACGTACCTTCGATAATTTTGCGATAAATCTAGTTACCCTACACACCAAATTTTTTGAAATGCTTCCAGCACAAAAAAAATCAGCAAAATAAATTGCTGAATTTCAGCAAAATTTTTGCTGAATTTCAGCACAACGTTGCTGATCAACTGTCAAAATTGCTGGAAGATTCAGCAAGCTGAAAAAATAATTGCTGATATTCAGTAAATTCGTATTGCTGAATGAAATCAGCACAAAAAAAATCAGCAAAGTTTGCTGAATACCAGCAAACAAAATTTGCAGTGTAGTGACGGCATCAACAACGGTTAAGATCACGAAGAAAATTTTCCGGAGACGTTATCGAGTCGATAATTTCAACAGTTAACTGTATCGCCGATGACGAATCTCTCTGAAGACGTTATCGTTATCGACGATAAACGATAACAGACGTTAACTTTATCGCCGATAACGATAATTTATCTTTTAACAACCTTGATTGCGACGGACTTATCCCCGCACTAAATGTACCATGTACAGGACGGTAATCAGATCGGTAGTCCACTATGGAGCATTCGGAAAGCGACAGTCGCATACCTAATTGTTGATGATGTTATCATTTTTAAAAGAAAAAACCCAAATTAATCCACCTAGTGGTGATAGTGCCTTTCTCGTCGTATATGTTCACACGATCTTCCCGTTGACGTAAGTCAAAGTGTTCCTGAATCCTGATATTTTTTAAGAAAAGCAAGCATTTTATCAAAGCCATCATTAAATTGACTTAAAACTTATTGATGGCACATAGTCCGACGTTGTGTTCAGCGTATAAGCAGAGCTGAATAATATCAGATTTCTCAGTTGACTGCTTGAGTACTTTCACTAACATTGGGAGCTGATCAATATCAAGACGATACTAACAAGCTAAGATATAATTTTTACACAATCACAGATCACTTTGCGGTCTTCCATAAAGTTTTTTCTGCACATTCTAGGTTATATTTTATTGACCGTTGAAAACAAGAACGTAGTGAGTATAGTGAGACGTCTGTTTGTATGTGGGTTTAATATGTCAAGATTTTGTTCTCTTACACATAGTTATCGCTTGCATTCATTTTATTTACTTTTGTAGTTCCGGCGAAGCATCAAACGCTGGTTGTGCAACCCTACCGGTAGTCTAATGTGGTATGAGCCTATTTTCTAGTTAACCGTTCCTCAGGTTATTAAAAAAGCCGTGATGTGGTGTGTCGTATGGTACATTTGGTTACTTTCTGGAACAGGTTCCGGAGCACCACCGGGTCTCCCAAATATAGTCTGAGGCAATATAATTGCTAACGTACATTAGGTTACCTAGAAAAAATACGATTTGATTTATCTTATACATGGGTGGAACAGATCACTTTTACATTTGACCACTTCCAAGTTCCAGTGGGACACCCAGAACTAGTTTCGGGACACTACCGGTTGTCTAAAATATGGTCTGAGGCTATGTTCTTACGAATCGATCATAGTGTTTTCAAAAAAGGGTCCCCAGTTGGCCTAGTGGTTAGAGCTATGAATCGACAATCCGGAAACGGCGGGTTTCATTCCTGTTCCGGTCGGGAACATTTTCTTGACTTCCTGGGCATAGTGTATCATTGTACATGCCTCACAATATACAAATTCATGCAATGGCAGGCAAAGAAAGCCCTTCAATTAATAACTGTGGACGTGCTGTAAAGAACGCTAAGACCGTTCGCAATGCTGTTTTATTTTGTATGGCGAGTTTTAAAATTTTTAAAACTCGCCATACAAAATAAGACAGCATTGCGAACGGCCTTTAAGTAGAAGAGAGACAGGCCAAGTTATATTGTGAACGTCGAGCCATAAAGAAGAAGAAGAAGTTATCAAAAAAGCTGCTATTTGATGAACTGTCAAACCCCGTAACTGTCAAAATGATCAAATGTCACAGTGTAATACACTGTAAATACGAATGATACGATATTGTGATGTTACTCACAGCCGCAGCGGCTCCTCGTGCAGTTCTAATTTGGTGCTTTCCGCCACCTGATCCGTTTGGTGATCAACCACAGTGAACCTCGAAAGCCAACAATCGTAAAATGAACAAGCTATCAATTCGTACCACCACAATATCTGTAAGATTTTTGTTCAAAAACAAATCATACAATCTAAACAAAACTAAAAAAAAGTTAGTTTATCGAATTGAAAGTTTACCCAGGTAATTTGACAGCGACGGGCTTGGTGGTCTAGTGGCTACCGCTTCTGATTCGTATGCAGAAGGTCATGGGTTCAATCCCTGGCCCGTCCTTTTCATCCTACTTTGTATCTTTCTATCCACTTTCTCTCGCTCTCTCTTCTCTACATATATAACTCATGTATATTGTATATGTTCATAGCCATCGCTAGAACCAGAAACGAATTGAAAAAAAAAGTCGTTTCCCTCCCTTCCAACTTCTACTCACAGCACAGTGTATATATAACGCCTATAAGTTATGCAACCAAAGCGTGCTGTGCCGCTTGACCTTATTCACCTTATTCACCACACAATCTATCACGGACACTATAAATATCCCCTATCCATGGATCGCATCACCGACCCAACGGTGACTCCCAGATCATCCATCCTTTTCGTCTAAAAATACCCCAGTCCGTGCGGGTTGTGGGGACGCAGAGTGCTCTCGGTCTCTAGTAGCAACAACCAGTACACTCTAACATTCCTTTCCCTTCCCAGCTGACTATAAGGACTTGGCCGGCGCCGTTATTGATCAAATATGCATGAGCTGCTAAAATTGCACTTTGGGAATAAGTAGAATGTCCCAGCCTCTTATTCAGTTGGATCTCAGTGCAATTGGTACCAGTTCAGATCAATCACGGAGGAGCAACCATTGACATGTATAGTCAGAATTGATCGTTTTGATCGTTGAAAGTTTACCCAGGTAATTTGACAGCAATCATTGTCGAATTAAAGCGGTTTTATGGTACGACACGCATAGCTTTGGTCCAATTTCACATTTACCACTTTCGGTTCACGTTTTACCACTTACCGATTGTCCCTGATGTTGTCTTAGACTAGTTTCATGCAAATTATTAGTCAGTTTTCCTAAAAAGTCGCAAATTGATGTAATGCATGTATGGGTTTGGTTGATTAGTCCATTTCGCCAGTTCCGGCGAGGCCCTTGAATCAGGTTCCGGAACACTACTGGCCTGAGACTATTTTCTTGCTGACCGTTCTTCGCGTTATCGAAGAAGCCGTTATTATACGCAGCGTTTGGTTCTTTTTTACATTTGGTCACTTAAAACTTCCGTCGGGGCACCTGGAACCGGTTTCGACACACTTTTGGTTTTCCAAAGTATGGTCTATGATTTTTTTTCTTGTTAACCGTTCATCAGCTTGCCTAAAAAGTCATTTAATGTGTTGAATTTATGGGTTTGGTTCTCCTTTACATTTGACCACTTCCGATGGGGCAACCGTAATCGGTTGCGGAACACTACCGGTTGTCCCCAATATGGCCGGAAACTTGTTTTGCCAAATCAAGATGCCTAAAAATCCGCTATTTGATGTGTCGCTTGCATGGGTTTGGTTCCCTTTTATACTTGACCATTTCCGGCGGGACACCCAGAACCGGTTCCGGATCACAACCGATTCAGATATGTTCTGAAAATATTTTCATGCTTACTTTCATCAGGATATAAAAAAAAAACTATTTGATATGTCGCTTGCATGGGTTTAATTAACTTTTATACTTTGCCACCTCCGGCGGAACATCTGGAACCGGTTCCGATATGGTTTGAGAATGTTTTCCTGCTTACTGTTCATCAGGTTATCGAAAAAGCTGCGGTTTGATATGTCGCATGCATGGTTTTAGTTCAATTTTATATTTGGCCACTTCCGGCGGGACACCCGGAACCGGTTCCGGGACACAACCGGTTCAGATATGGTCTGAGAATATTATCCTGCTTACTGTTCATCAGGATATAAAAAAAAACACTATTTGATATGTCGCATGCATGGGTTTGGTTAACTTTAATACTTGGCCACTTCCGGCGGGACATTTGCAACCGGTTCCGGAACACTACCGGTTCCGATATGGTCTGAGAATGTTTTCCTGCTTACTGTTCACCACGTTATCGAAAAAGCCGCGGTTTGATATGTCGCATGCATGGGTTTAGTTCACTTTTATGTTTGGTCACTTCCGGCGGGACACCCGGAACCGGTTCCGGGACACTACCGGTTCAGATATGGTCTGAGACTATTTTTCTGCATACCATTCATCAAGTTATCGAAAATGCCGTAGTTTGATGTGCCGCATGGATGGGTTTGTAGCGTTTTCATATCTGGCCCCTTCCTGAGGTACCGGTCCGGAACACCTAAATGGCCATAACTCCGGAACGGCTGGACCGATCTGAACCATTTTCAATAGGAAACAATGGGACCAGATTCCGCGTCGAATGAACCGTCGGTCATTAAAATCGGTTGTGGTTTACTGCCAAAAAGTGATGTGAGTTTTTTTGTACACATACACACATACACACACACACACATACACACACACAGACATCACCTCAATTCGTCGAACTGAGTCGATTGGTATATAAGACTTGACCCCTCCGGAGGCTCTATCAAATTTTCGTTTTTAGAGTGAACATATAGCCTTTCGGTACACCTTGGTGCACGAGAAAGGCAAAAAGGACACGTTTAATTGCTAGACAACGGACTAGCATGCAACGCCCAGTGGCACAGCCGAAAACTTTTCTAACAGCTACGGCGGGAATCGAACCCACGCTCCTCAGCACGATGTGACTAAATGCTATGTTTTTGATGTTACATTAAATAAGTGATAGTGATTTAATGCACAAAATTCAAAGTCAACTATGATAGCAAAACCTGATGTAGCTCTGTCTTCAGTTTGTCGTTCCCATCTGAGCGGGGAACTCCGCGCTGCATGCCGTCATACGTTTAGAGCGCCGTTCTTCGTAGCGGAGCGGCCGGCATGTCGTCGGTGTGTGACGAGACGACGATGATGCCATTGGGAGCACGTGTTGCTTGTTTAGTCAGTGCGCGTTTACAACAGCTCAATGCGAACAACTACACAACAGCTAGTGGAGCGCACAGCTGGACCGATGATGATGCGTGGAGGAAAACGGCAACCGATGAGATCACTATATGATGTCGTCGGGTCGGGAAATTTATAGTCCTGGGGAGAGGGTGCCACCGCAACAACGCCGCCGCCGCCACCAACTGGAACTGGAACTTGAACTTGTCAAACAGATAGTTGCGTCTGCTGCGGTGGCTGTGGGGAATCTTTCGGGTGATAGTGAGAACATGTGTCGTCTTTTGTTTATGTTTGCTACTTGTAGTGTTGTTGCTTGTGGGGTGGGTTTACTTTACTTCCAAGTTGTTTTAAGAGATCACACTTATATAATGGATAAGAGACATGATAAATCTCTTCATAAATTATTATAAATGAGGATACAGACATTTTGATATTACGTGTAGAAAGATTGATTCTATTTCTTGATATGATATTGTACACTTGATTAACGAATATGCCACTAAACAGTATAGGGTAAGTGTACCACTAATGGCTATAGAATCAATTACTCGCCATAGTTGATGTTCACCCCTTAACGATGTGAATCAACAAGAAATATTTTGTGAACAACAGATCACGTTCACAAAAGATGGTTGCACTCATTTAAACTCCACATTTTGCTCAAATTATGGTAGAAATAAATCATTTTCCTTAAAATTTCGGCTGCCTTGCACCCATTTTTGCCATAGTGTAGCAGTTCTGGCTAATCCCATAAGCAAGGAATGCATGCAAATAGTGCGAAAAGGAACCGAAGTTAACAAATGTAACCATAACCATGGTACAATGTTCCTTTTATTGGCACACGCTGGAATAAATACCTATACCTTGATACCTTGTTGGCTACAAAGTAACTTTACTCCAATGCCGAGCGTATAGTAGAGCACCATCTTCGTCGATCTTGGGCGATGTTTCTCCAGTTTCCCCGAACGTGTAGGGATCGTAGATCTTCTTCAACCGCATGCAGCCAGCGAGTTCGCGGCCGCCCACGAAGTCGCCTACCTCTACCGGGTTCTCTGCTGAATATTGTTTTCGCTATTCTTTCTTCCGACATTCGCACTACGTGTCCAGCCCACTGAAGTCTGCCGTGTTTTATACGTTTCACAATATTCGCATCTTCGTACACTTGGTACAACTCGTGATTCATGCGTCTGCGCCACACTCCATTTTCTTGTTTTCCACCGAGAATTGTCCGCAGCACTTTGCGCTCAAAAACTCCAAAAGCTTTTCGGTCTACCTCCTTTAACGTCCACACTTCGTGACCGTAGAGGGCAACCGGAAGAATCAGCGCTGGAATAAATACTAAAAGCAGTTTTGGCTCCGTTTCTATATTTTTCCTGTAAAGTATGGAAACTGAGCTATATTTAAAAAACCCTAATTAATCCACCTAGCGGTGATGGCGCCTTTCTCGTGCCTTCGAAACCCCATTTCAATAAAGCTCAAGCGAAATGTTGATATATATCGCACTTTCATACAATTTACAGAAATCCATTTCATGATACCAGAAATCATATCGTTTATCTAGCTTTTAATGTTTGAGCCTCAAACTCTTAAGAAAAAGACGCTATCTTGAATTTGAAGCCGCCATTTAGGATTTAAGATTGCCATCTTGGATGTCCAGGCATCTTCCCTACGAAAAATATACTTCATTAAACAGCCGCCATCTTGAATTTGGAGCCACAATTTTGGATTTTGAACCTGCACACAGTGGGAAAAATCGACCCAAAAAACGGATCTTTTAACGCCGCTGGTTTCGGTACGTGAAGTTGACCGTTTCTGACGTAAAAAAATACGAGAAATCGATTGGTGCTAAATTCATTCACCGCACGGTACGGGAAGTAGTCCATTTTACCCCATTTTGTCCTTTTTTCATACAAGAAGAGATTCAAAATGTACTTTCAAACAACAAGCACGACTGTAGATCGTTGAAAATAGTTGCAGGTATAATTATAGATTCATAACAATCATAAAAATACAATAAAGATCCTTTCAAGTGCTTATTTTGCCCCATATACCCCCACAACTGCTGGAAATTCACACTTTTACCTAATTATGAATGGATTTTTAATGTTACTGCTTTGAAGTTGATTTTTTTGGTATAAACAAAACGCGCTTAACCTATTATCACCAGAATGATCTTCGGGAGTTGTCTAATTTGCCCCATTTTGCCCTATTTTCATAGAAAAAGGAGATTTAAAATGTATTTATAAGAAACAGATACTGCTAAGGAACGTTAAAATTAGTTTTTGGTGCAATTGGCAGCAAACAGTAATCATACTCGTATATGAAAGATCTTTTCCCTATTTTACCCTACATGCCCCAAAAACTGCTGGATGATAACATTTTTTGTATTGTTTTGTAACATCACTCTACATCATGGTTGCAACATGAAGTCATTTTTGATACATACAAATACGGTTTATCGATTAGCTTTAGAATCACTGGAGCGTACAAACAGCTGTCCATTTTACCCCAATTCGACCTGATTTTTTGCCGTCTCATGAATAAATTGATTTCTCGTGTTTGCTTATGTCCGAATTCGTCGACTTCTGGTACTGAAACCAATGTAATCAAAAGGACAGTTATAATATATGACTTTTTTCCAACTCTTGCTTTGGGTGGGGAACTGTGGGCAAAATAAGCATTAATCTTAATCTTAATATGTGGCAAATATGCTCAGAATTGATTAAATGTAGCATCTATAATATATACATATTGGTACTTTAAGAAGGCCTATTTAATCAGTTTTGTTTACATTTGGCACATTTTATAAAATACTTATTATACCCTAATTCCCCATGAGAAGCTAAAATTATAGAAAAAGTCGTATATATGACTGTATTTTCTTTTACGTTGGTTTCAGCACCAATGAAAATGAGGGAAACTAATTTATTAATTTAATGAATTTATATATTAGCTTATAATTCATTACATAAAAAAGCAAGGCAAATTGGGGTAAAATGGACAGCTGTTGTACCATTCCGAGAATGATTTTAGTATTAATCGATAAACCGCATTCGTATATATTAAAAATGATCTCATTTATGTTTTGCAATCAGTGACATTGCAAAACCACACAAAATATGGTATTATCCAGCAGGTTTTGGGGCATGTAGGGTAAAATAGGGAAAAGATCTTTCATATACGCGCATAATTACTGTTAGCGGACAATTGCACCTAAAACTAATGTTAACGTTCCTTAGCAGTATCTGTCTCTTATAAATACATTTTAAATCTTCTATGAAAATAGGGCAAAATGGGGCAAATTGGACAACTCCTGAAGATGAGTCTGGTGATAATAGATTTATCGCTTTTTGTTTATGCCAAAAAAATCAACTCCAAATCAGTAACATTAAAAATCTATTCATAATTAGGTAAAAGTGTGAATTTCCGGCCGTTTTGGGGCATATGGGGCAAAATAAGCACTTGAAAGGATCTTTATTGTATTTTTATGATCGCTATGCATCACTTATTATATATGCAGCTATTTTCAACGATCTACAGTCGTGCTTGTTGTTTGAAAGTACATTTTGATTCTATTATTGTATGATAAAAGGGCAAAATGGGGCAAAATGGACCACTTCCCGTGCCGTGCGGTGAATGAATTTAGCACCAATCGATTTCTCGTATTTTTTTACGTCAGAAATGGCCAACTTCACGTACCGAAACCAGCGGCGTTAAAAGATCCGTTTTTTGGGTCGATTTTGCCCACTGTGCAGCATCTTGGCTATTCTATTCGCCATTTTTGGAATCCAGACATCATCCCCATACCAAAACCAAATATACCAATAATACATTGTTTCAGGCCCTAAAACTCAAATAAACAGCCGCGATTTTTAATTCGGAGCTGCCATCTTAAATTTTCGATCACCATCTTGGATATCCTGAACGCCATTTTGGACTCTGGAAGTCTTCCCCATACCAAATATACCAATAATGCATGGTTTTAGAGCCTAAAACTTCATTAAACAGCCGCCATCTTGAAACTGAAGCCGTCCTCTTGGATTGTAGATCGCCATCTTGTACATTCTTTAATTTTCTTGTACATTTTTTAACTCCGGACATCTTCCCCATATCAAATATTCCCATATAGCATGCTTTAAGACCCTAAATCTCTATTAAACAGCCGCCATATTCAATTTTGAGCCGACACCTTGAACATTTGGCTGCCATCTTGAATTTTGGGCCGACATCGTGGAGCTTCTGTTCTCCAGTGTGGATTTCCGCACAAAACTCGCCAAAGGTTACAAAAATCACTGCAGTTTGATGTATCGCATGATGGGGCTAGTTCAGTTTTATATACACAGAAAAAAATATGTAATTAAAATTCAGCGAGAAATCATGCACATAAAGGGAATGCTGGAGTTAGTGCATATTTACATGAGATATCATGTAAAATTACGTTACGTTCGTGTAAATTTCCGCCAACAGTCGCGTAACCGGTTGGGGTCCATGATGGTTTACGCGATGGTTGGCGGAAATTTACACGATGGTAATGTAATTTTACATTATATTTCATGTAAAAGTGCACTAACTCTAGCATTCCCTTTATGTGCATGATTTATCGCTGAAATTTAATTACATATTTTTTTCTGTGTACGGCCTGTTCTACCGGTGCTGGTCCGGATCACTGAAATGGCCATAATTCCGGAACGTCTTGGCCGATCTGGACCATTTTTGATAGCAAACAATTCCGGTTTGATTCAAGCTATAATCCAAAAAATCGGCCAATGAGAAGTGCCTTAAAAGTGAGTGAACTTTTTTGCGCACATACGTATATGCCCATAATCTCAATTCGTTGAGCTGAGTTGATTGGTATATGCGACTTGATCCTCCGAGCCTTTTTTCGAAAAATCGTTTTTTGAGTGAACATAAAGTTTTCTAGTACATTAAGTGTACGAGAAAGGCAAAACACTACTTTCGAGTTTTTTTGCTTTAGTTATCTAACTAAACCAATTGAGTCCAAGATCTTTTTTGATGGCAAATTTAATAATCTTTCAAATGCGATAAGTTTGACCATTTGCAAGTTATAGCCAGTTTGAGACAAGCAAAGTCAAAAACATGTAAAGATCAATTACTACGTAATGGTTGAGATTTGACCATACGCGTAAAACATTTTTTTCACCGGTCTGAACCTGTTTGCTTGCAATTGTTCATAAGGTTATCAAAAAAATCCTAGCTTTGCTGTGTCACATACATAGGTTCAGTTCAGTTTTATATTTAGCCGCTTTCGGAGGGACACCCGGAACTAGTTACGGCACTACCGGCTGTCCCTAATGTGGTCCTAACCTATTTCTTTGATAACCAGTCATCAGGTTATCAGAAAAGCCGTCATTTGTTGTATCGCATGCATGGGTTTGGCACTCTTTTATATTTGGCCACATCCGTCGGGACCCCCCGGAACCGGTTCCGGACAACTACCGCTTCATATATGGTCTGATACTGTTTTCCTGCTAACCGTTCATCAGGTTATCGAAATTGCCGCTGTTTCATGGGTCGCATGTATGGGTTTGGTACTGTTTTGAATTTGGCCACTTCCGGTGGGACATCCGGAACCGGTTCCGGAACACTTCCGATTCAGATATGGTTTGACACTGTTTTCCTGCTTACCGTTCATAAGATTATTGAAAATGCCGCTGTTTCATGTGTCGCATGCATCGGTTTGGTACTCGTTTATATTTGGCCACTTCCGGTGGGACATCCGGAAGCGGTTCCGGGACACTGCCAGTTCAGATGTGGTCTGATACTGTTTTCCTGCTAACCGCTCATCAGATTATCGAAAAAGCCGCAGTTTGATGTGTCGCATGCATGAGTTATGTTCAATTTGATATTTGGCCACTTCCGGCGGGACACCCAAAACCGGTTCCGGAACACTACCGGTCCAGATATGGTCTGAGACTATTTTTCTGCTTACCGTTAATCAGATAATCGTAAATGCCGTGGTTTGATGGGCCGCATGCATGGGTTTGGTGCATTTTCATGTCTGGCCCCTTCCGGGGGTTCCGATCCGGAACACCTAAATGGCCATAACTCCGGAACGGCTGGACCGATGCGAACCATTTTCAATAGGAAACAATGGGACCAGATTTCGCGTCGAATGAGCCGTCGATCGTTAAAATCGGTTGATATTTACTATCTAAAAGTGAGGTGACCTTTTTAGGTACACATACACACACACATACATACACACACACACACATACGCACACACATACACACACACATACACACACACACACACAGACATCATCTCAACTCGTCGAGCTGAGTCGATTGATATATGAAACTTGCCCCTCCGGGGGCTCTATCAAAATTTCATTTTTGGAGTGAACATATAGCCTTTCGGTACACCTTGGTGTACGAGAAAGGCAAAAAATATGAAATTTATTGGAGTTCTCGTTATTTTTGTACAAATAGTTTTTCTTAGGTAGTGCCATAATTGGTACAGGCACCCTAGATGTTTTTTTTTATGAAACGAAACTATTTCATTATTAAGGTACAGAATAAAGAGGAAACTATCGCCACATAAAAAATAAAAGTCTTTATTTGCAGATCGATACTTTCTTCTAACTTTCAATTTTTTGAAACGAACATTCATGGGCGTGGTCAAAGGGATGCAGAGAGAGGCTTGCCAACACTGACAATTGCATCTGTTGTCATTTGGTTGTTAGTAATACCAACGATTTGGTGGCCAAAATTTTACATACAGCTTTTAAGCTTAACGACGTACGTACCTTACCGGCCAGACTAAGGCCTGAGTGACCTCTGCTGTACATAGGAGTCGTCTCCATTTTACTCTGTCCATGGCTGTGTGTCTCCAGTTCCACACTCTGCATAGGGTCCGTAAATCGTCCTCAACTTGATCGACCCACCTAGCTCGCTGCGCACCACGTCTTCTTGTACCGGTCGGATGACTCTCGAGAACCGTTTTAGTCGGGTTGCTATCCGACATCCTGATGACGTGACCCGCCCACCGTAGCCGCCCGATTTTCGCGGTGTGGACGATGATTGGTTCTCTCAGCAGTTGATGCAGATCGTGGTTAATTCGCCTTCTCCAAGTCCCGTCTTCCATCTACACACCGCCGTAGATGGTTACGCAACACCTTCCGTTCGAAAAGTCCAAGGGCGCGTTGGTCCTCTGCACGTAGAGTCCATGTTTCGTACACATACAGAACTACCGGTCTAATAAGCGTTTTGTTGATAGTTTATTTCGTGTGACGGTGAACTTTGTTCAATCGTAGAGTTCTGTGGAGCCCAAAATAAGCTCGATTTCCTGCCACAATGCGTCTCTGGATTTCTCTGCTGATATCGTTGTCGACTCACCAGTGAGCCCAAGTACACGAATCCTTCAACTGCCTCGATTTCATCACCGTCGATAGAAATTCGGGGTGGCGGGCGCGGTGATTCCTCCCTGGAGCCCTTTGCCATCATGTACTTTGTCTTCGACACATTGATGACTAATCCGATTCGCCTGGTTTCATTCTTCAGTCGGGTGTAAGTTTCCGCCATCGTCTCAAATTTACGTGCTTAAGTATCTATATCATCAGCAAAACCAAGCAGCTGAACGGACTTCGTGAAAATCGTTCCACTCGTGTTTATCCCCGCTCTCCTTATTACACCCTCTAAAAGCAATGTTTAACAGCAAGCACGAAACACCATCACCTTGCCGAAGCTCTCTGTGAGATTCCAAGGGACTCGATAGTGTCCCTGATACTAGAACTACGCATATCACTCGATTCATCGTCGCCTTGATCAATCGTATCAGTTTATCCGGGAATCCGTAGTCGATTTGAAGTCGATGATCAAGTGATGTATGGGTACGTTGTATTCGCGGCTTTTCTGCAACGCCTGGCGGATGGCGGCCATCTGATCCATTGTAGCGCGTTCACCCATGAATCCAGCCTGATATTGCCCAACGAACAACTCTCTTGCAATCGGTGATAGACGGCGGCATAAAATTTGAGAGAGTGTCTTGTAGACAGCGCTCAGTAGTGTGATCGCGCGATAGTTCCCGCAATGCAAATTGTCACCCTGTTTGTAGATATGACACACGATACCTTCCATCCATGCCTCCGGGAATATTTCCTCCTCCCAAATCTTGGCAATTACCCAGTGTAGTGCTCTCACCAGTGCTCTTCCACCGTATTTTAGAAGCTCGCTTGGTAGTTGATCTGCTTCAGCGGCTTTTTTGTTTTTCAACCAGCCAACCTCCTCCTAAATCTCTTGGATGTTAGGAGCTGGAAAATTTTCGTCCTGCGCCCGTACTTCTAGATCTGTTACCACGTCACCTTAGGTGCTTGCAACGTCGTCATTGAGGTGTTCAACGCAAAGCTGCCGCCACCTCACGCTCGCTCGTAAGAAGATTCCTGTGATTGTCTCGGCACGTGTCGGCTTGTGAAATAAAGCCTCTGTGCGAGCAGTTCAGCTTCTCGTAGAACTTCCGTGTGTGCTTAGCGCGGCACAGCTCTTCCATTGCATCACGATCTCGTTCTTCCTGCTGGCGCTTCTTCCTCCGGAAGACTGAGAACTGCCTGTTCCGCGCCTGTCTGTAAGGGGCTGTTCAAAAACCACGTAGGCCAAAATTTGGCCATCTCAGACACCCCCCTCCCCCTTGCCCCTCGTAGACTTTTGTCTATACCAAAAAATTTGAAATTTGTATGGAGCGTAGACTTCGGTCAGAACGCCCCCCCCCCCAAAGTCTACGTGGTTGATGAACGGCCCCTAACGTGCCTCATTCGCCCTCGTACGGTATTGCAACATTCATGTCCAAGCTGCATTCTTCTCGTTTTTCAACTGTTCAGTGTTCACATTCACCGTCGTACACGTCGTTTCTGTGATTAGGAGCCAAGGTACTATTTATGGCATATAGGATGTCCCTCCAGTCATCTTGGAGTGTAGCTGCATCAAGCTGCTTTTCCAATAATGGTAGAGCCACTGCTGCACGTAGTCTTGAGCTACTTCTACGTTACGTAGCTACTCGATGTTGAGCCGCGGGCGGCGTTCGACTTCGACGCGTGATAAAAACTGTCGAAAGTTTTGAGCGCATGCATACTGCGACTAGGTAGTGATCCGAATCTATATTCGTACTGTGGTATGTGCGGACATTGATAATATCCGAGAAGAATTTTACGTCGATTAGAACGTGGTTGATCTCCAGGTGGCTTCACGGATATATTTGCAGGAGAAGAAAGTGCTTCAGACTACCATATCACGGGACTACGGGAGGTTGCAAAGCTTACCCATCGCTGGCCGTTATCATTCGATACGGCGTGCAGGCTGCTTCGCCCGATTACCGGTCTGTACATTTTCTTCTTTCCTACCTGCGCGTTCATGTCGTCGACAAAGATTTTCACGTCACGTGGCGAGCAACCATCGTATGTTTGCTCTAACTGCGCGTAGAACGCTTCTTTCTCGTCAGCAGGCCTCCCTCCGAATAGGCAGTTCACGTTGATGATACTGTAGTTGAAGAAACGGCCATTAACTCTCAACATACACATCCTTGCGTTGAACGGCTGCCACTAGATCCCACGTTGTCACATCTTGACCAACACGACAAATCCTGTTCCCAGTACATTGGTGGTGCCACAGCTTTGGTAGAAGGTAGCCGCTCGATACCCGCTTTTCCACACTTTTTGTCCAGACCAACAAAGTTCCTGGAACGCCACGATGTCGAAGTTGCGGGGATGTAATTCGTCGTAGATTATCCTGTCACATCCTGCGAAACCAAGTGACTTGCAATTCCATGTTCCAAGTTTTCAAACGTAGTCCTTATTACGTCGCGTGGGTCTTTGCCGATTGTATCGAGTCGTATGACTGGTGGCTTATTGGGCCTGCGCCAACACTCCTGTCTCGCTGGAGGGACATCGCTCCAGTTCTGTTTAGCGTCCCAACCAACACTGGGACGACCACGCTGATGGGGCTATCACCTGGATCTAGCTGGGCGTGATGCAGCATTTCTTACATAGCAGCTGGATGCCAGAACAGATGCTGTTTGAGCCGCACCTCCTTGGTGAATAGACGTCGGGTCGTACCTTCTCAATCAAGCTGACGTCAGAACGACAACAGTGCCCAGGCTGCACTACCAGCTAAGCACACAACTCTTAGCTGACGTTCTTTGTCATCGCTTGACCCTTGGAAGCATGAGGACCAGAGCTATGTTGGACGCTCTCCTTATTGACGTTTTGCAATCCTCATACAAAACGCCATTTTTACATTTAAAAGCCTCCATACATAATACACTAGAAAATGCAAATCCTTGATTATTTTACCTCACAAATTTAGTCTTTGGGATTTCTCATTAAGTGTTTTGCCGTGAGCCCTACGAATTCTTAAGGGCAAACGGGACGGTCGAGGAAATATCCGCCATTGCTTGCTACTAAGATGGTAATCTCAGAATCTACTTCATATTTTGCAACAAAAACCTATCATTGTGTATGCTCACTCGCAGAGCATATACTGATTGGCTTTCAACATCTTCAGAGCGATAGAACTCGAGATTACCATCTTCAAATCGCGAGGCAAATTGTTAGAAAGAGAAGCAAGATAGGGAAAATAACACAGCATCCCGTTTTACCTTATTCCAAGTTGGGTGACCACTAGAAATCCTACATTATAGAGATCTGCGGAGGCGGCCATTGTGAGCCAATCGTGCAGAGAGAACTGTCAAAATGTAAGCCAAATGGACATGCTTATCGTTCGTAGGAAGGCGTCGTTTGAACGGAATTGCAATCGGAACTTAATAAATTAAAATTATTTATTTTTAATATCGAGAAATTGGCGGCATATGCAAGTTTAGTAAAAAGATAAGAATTTATTAATTCTGCTTTCAAAAGTTCATGCTTATGACGACACTTTTGTTGCTGCACTTGTCGAAAAAACTTCCATTGCTACTTCTTGCTTCACTTCTGCCGATATGAATAGCGTAACACTTTTGCAATAAATTTCAGATTTCTTCGATTGCTCCGCTGAAAAAAAATTCTACCATAATGAGAAAATGTAAACAAAACAACTTGAACCACAACGAAGTCACGCACAAAGTTTGAACATCTAGCTTTGTAGCAAGTGTTGGCAGCTGTTGTAAACAAAATAAACAGCGTTGCCGAATCGACATATGTAACTTCCGCTCATCTCTGTGTAGAGGATTTCTAGGTGACCCCCCCACCCTCCATCCTGATTCAAAAGCTGGCTACGCCATTGTACATATTCAACAGAATAATTACAGCTTCGTAAAGTATATCTGATTCATCGTCTACCAAACTTGCAGCAACTTCCGATGAAATGTGGACTCGTACTCTGTTCAATCACAAGCTCATTTACATGCTTCCCTATAATCCATTATGATATTAGCACCTGCACTTTTGTTCCTGAAACCTGAAGCAAATCCGTACAGTTCACCTAGTTCAATCTTTTCTAAACACAGATCCTGAGTGGTGCTGTTGTAATCTTCTACGAATCTAGGATAAACTCTTCTGGACCTGAGCTTCATCTCGTGATGATTTTGTAAATCCCAACAACCACCGGTACGTATCGAAACGCCTTAGTTCAGCAGTAGTGGAGCCCTACAGTTTTCACAGAATGGGTCCACATTAGAGCACCCATGCATTAGGACGACGACGACGACGTCGACCAGTGCCAGAACGCACAATCCGCCTCACACGGAGCACATCGTTTCTGATACATCTTGGAGAAAACCGAAGAATGGGTACACACACATAGGGTAACGTTCGTTTTCATTCATTCATTTCACTTTGCACTCCTCTGGCGGGTCTGGCTGGATGCCGAAAGTGCCGTAATTCTGCAAAGTGACGTAAGCGCCATTCAAAATGTCGATATTTTTTGGTATATTAAATATAATATCTGGTGTAAAAATAACACTGTGGTATGCCTGCTGTATTAGAATGCAAGATCTAGTCGTAGTCTATCATCTATGGGAAGAAACTTAGAGGTTGAGCAAGAGTTTTATGCATAATAACCAAAAAATGGGCTAAAACTATCAATGTCGCTTACGTCACTTTGCAGAATTACGGCAGTGTATTGCTGCACATTCTGGGGGCTGCAATTTGTTGAATGAAATAATGTTCCTGAGTGCTGCCGTGAGGTGGGTGCGGTGCGGGTGGACCTCTGCTGGCTAGTGGACAGGAAGGACGACGGTTGCGGTTCGACCTGGAGGTTGCATATCACTCTCAAATGGATTGCTCGAAGGTGCAATTTGGAACATGTTCTTCGTTCCGCAATCATCGTTTGGATGGGAGGTTGGGTTTTGGCACACAGGCGAGAAGATTGGTGAGAGAATTAGTATGTTACGGAAATCACTTTGCATTCTTTTCATTTAGAAAGGTACATTTTTAGGGCTTTAGGACATTTGGTCGAATGACATTTGGTCGAAAGTACGTTTGGTCGAACGGACATTTGGTCGAATGGACATTTGGTCGAAACCCATTTTTTGGAAGAAGAAGCATATGACATTTAGTCGAATGGACAATTCGTCGAATGGGCATTTGGTCGAAAGGCACTAACTGATGAAGAGTTTTGAATGGAATAGTAGTTTACGCAACAAGGTGCAGAATGAAGATTTTTACAGCACGAGTTGTACACTTATCCAACGAGGCTTGCCGAGTTGGATAAGTACGACGAGTGCTGTAAAAATCGAGTTCTGCACCGAGATGCGTACAACGTTTTTTGCAATTTCATAAATTACCACTTGAGGATAGATTTTGACAAAACTTTTACATCAAACTGCACACTGATGTTCATAGCCATATTTAAGGAAGTCTGATCATAGCAGGTTATACTGTGCAGTTGCCACAATTTTTCAAACCTGCGTCCAGAAAGCATCAAGAAGTTGATCAAAACTGAAAACAGTGCTGTAATGAACCATTACGCAACGCAAATCAGTGCTGTAATGAACCATTACAGCACTGATTATTTAGTGTGGGAAAGTAGGCCTTTTCCTGTCAGATTTGCGTGAGGTAAAACAGCCTATTACGATGAGAAATTGCAAAAAATAATTTTATAGATTTCGGTATCATAATTTATATGCTACTGAACTCATTCGGTTGAAAGTACGTTTGGTCGAATGGACGTTAAGTCATATAACAATTTAATCGTGTTTAATTATATCAAACATAAAAAAGCAAACATTGTAGTGCAGTGTAAGTTTCGGCTCTTCTTTCCAGTTTCACCATTTTATTGCGTTTTTGCGTAGAACATACTGGCTTTTCCATCAAATATTTTTCCTTCTTTTCAACATATGCTGTTCTTTCAAGTGTATTATTTGTGCTGAGAGTGAAGAGGGGACATTATGGTTGTGATTTTTCCATCTATGATTTTTCCTTCTTTTAAACATAGGCAATTCATTCCCAGTTGTGCATTTGGACGAGTCGGACGTGTGCTCCGTATCTCACCACGCGATAGACCTCGTATAAGTGGAGTTTTTTCCCCCGCAAGTGCGGAAGGTTTTTTATATCGTACGTTTTCCTGCTTGTGCGAAGTGTAGTGTCGCAAGGTGGTATCCAGCGCAACCCGGGAAGCGAGGTGCTTGCATCATCGTACATCAAAGAAGAAGCATCGCATCCAAGAAAGTCATCTTTATCGCCATCATCAGCCCCTCCGTCATCGAAGAGGACGGCGGCGACGGGTGCGAAGGCAGACGCGACGGACAGCTTAACCATCGACCTGCCTGTGATAAATATCTACCTGCTTCGGTCAGATAAGTATCACTCTTTCGATACACTCTTTTGTCCGCCCAATTTGTTTTGATCGCTTTTGTCTATTGTATCCCCAGTCCACATTCGACCACGTGTTTTTTTTGACATCCATAACAGTGGTTCCCAAACTACTGTATACGGGTAAGGGTGTACAAACTGTAAATAACGGACCATTTTATTTTGTTTTTTTTTTATTAGCTATTTTTTCTTTTTTTTTTTTCAATACCGTTTTTTTGCATCCTACAGGGTGCGCTAAAATAAACATAAGAATTGAATTCGTATATTATTAGTACAAGTTTTTTTTTTTGCTTTATTTTTTTTTCTTCTATATATTATTAACATTATTTGGTTTACAAACCAAACAGTTGTCGTCCTAAGGAAGAAAGTGCACTGTAAATACTTTAAGGTTTTTCTCTTCCTCTTTTGCACTTTTGAGTTATTTTCCATAAATTTGTTTCCACATGGACGATTCGATTGGAGGCGAAACGCCTCCTAATGATATCATTGCTCGTACGCGGTTTTATCAGTCATCTTCGCCTGGACCTTGGGTTGTCTATTTCCGGCGCAAATGCAAACCATTGAATATGCTTTCGATTTCTCGAGAGCTGACGCGTAAGTATCCTGGGACCGTTATTCACCAAGTGAAAGCATCCAAGCTGCGTGTTACCGCACCTAGCTACAAAGCAGCAAATGAAATTGCTCAACACGAAGCGTTTACTGTTGAATACGCCGTCTATGTGCCAGCACGAGAAGTGGAGGTGGAGGGGAAGATCCTCGACGAAATGCTGACATGTGAGGACATCAAGACCGGCTTTGGTCGATTCAAAAATAGGTCAATTCCTGATGTGGCTATCCTAGACTGTAAACGCTTATCTAAGGTTTCCATGGAAGGAAATAAAAAGGTGTACTCGCCTTCAGCGTTTTTTCGAGTGACTTTTCCAGGTTCCGTCCTCCCGGAATTTGTTGTAATTGATGGTGGTTTTTACCCAGTGCATCTTTTTAGGCCGAAGGTTTTTAATTGTACCAAATGCAAGCAGTTTGGTCACAGTGATAGCTTTTGCGACAACAAGCCCCGTTGTGGCAAATGCAACCAAGCTCATTTGGAGGACTCTTGCACACAGGAAGCGGAAAAATGTAGCTACTGTGGCGGAGATCCACACGACTTGCAAGTTTGCCCGGCTTACAAAAGACGCATTCGAAATGAGAGTCGCTCTATCATAAAGCGCTCCAAACAGACATATGCGGAGATGGTGAAATCTTTTAAAACACCAGATTCCGTGTCTGAATCAGCTGTCCCAGTTGAAAATCCCTATCAGGAGTTGTCTTCCGATGATCAGGACGATGGCGAAACTGATGAGGGTAGATCTCTTTCGGAGGTACACGCACCTGGAAAAAGGAAGTCATCATCTTCCCCGGGATTGCGCCGAAAGGTCTTTTTAAAGTCTTCCCTCAAAAGTTTGCCTAATGTTAAAGGAGACGGGGTAAACTTAAAAACTCCGAAGAATCAGGTTCCTTCAGCTTCAGATCCATGTTGTAGCAAGAACCTGTCACCCCCGTCTCCGCCTGTTAAATACACTTCAAAGAGAAACAATCGACAAGGTAGCAAGAAAAAAGCTACCAAAGTTCCTCGCAGTTCAAACAAGCCTCCTAGACCCAAGCGAGGACTGTTTACTTTTAGGGTTCTCGTGGATCGCTTATATAATGCCCTCAGCCTTCCAGAAACATTTAGAAGCATTATTGATATGTTTATACCTACAGTAGAAGAATATCTTCGGAATCTGACACAATCATGGCCCCTCCTTGCTGCGATCATATCTTTCGATGGATAATTCATCAAGTGAGGTACAAGATATGATCGCTGTGCTACAGTGGAACTGTCATAGTCTAAAACCTAAATTAGACCTGTTTAAGTTTTTGATTCACAACTCTGATTGTGATATATTTGCCCTTTGTGAAACATGGCTTTCTTCTGAAGATGAACTCAACTTCCACGATTTTAACATTATACGCCAGGATAGAGATGACCATTATGGGGGAGTTCTTTTGGGGATCAAAAAGACTTACTCATTTTATAGAATTCCAATCGCGACTCATCCTGGCGTAGAAATCGTCGCTTGCCAAATAAACGTAAAGGGTAAAGAACTTTGCGTGGCTTCCGTTTACATTCCTCCAAGAATTTCAATTAACCGCCGACATCTTTGGAATGCGGTTTCTGCACTATCACATCCAGTTTTAATTCTGGGTGATATGAACGCACATGGTACAGGGTGGGGCGAACCATATGACGATAATAGAGCGGCCGTTTTCTATGATTTGTGCGACGATTTCAATTTGAACATTTTGAATACAGGTGAAGTGACACGTATTGCATCTGACGGCAAAGAAAGTCGTCTTGACCTATCACTGGGGTCAAGTTCACTATCATTCGATTGCTTGTGGAAGGTAATCGAGGATCCTCATGGTAGTGATCACTTACCCATTATAACCACCATAAAGCATAATAGTGAAAGGTCAGACCATCCAATTCAGGTTCCTTTTGACCTCACAAGGAATATCGATTGGCAAAAGTATGCAGAAGCGGTATCTTTTGGCATCGAATCATTCAATCCCCTCCCACCTTTGGATGAGTATCGATTCCTGTCTGAACTGATATATAAGAGTGCATTAGAATCACAAAAACGACGTGTTCCAAGTGCAACCTTCAAAAGAAGACCAGCCACACTAGGCTGGGATGATGATTGCACCCAGTTGTATCTTAAAAAATCTGATGCTTTCAAAACTTTTCGTAGGCACGGTACCTCAGATCTTTATCAAGAGTACGCAAAGCTCGAAAGACAGTTGAGAAACCTGCTGAAAGCAAAGAAGCGTAGTTATTGGCGACACTTCATTGAGGGTCTCTCAAGAGAAACTTCAATGACAACGCTTTGGAGAGTGGCTCGCAACATGCGAAACCGCTCTTCTTCTAATGAGAGTGACGAATACTCCAACCGTTGGATATTCAGCTTCGCGAAAAAGGTCTGCCCAAACTCAGTCCCAGCACAACCGATGTCTTGGGAAACATCCCCAAGAGACGGTTCTCTGGACAGACCCTTCACTATGCTGGAACTTTCTATGGCTCTTCTTTCATCAAACAATTCCGCTCCGGGACGCGATATGATCAAGTTCAATCTTCTAAAGAATCTCCCAGATATCGCGAAAAGACGATTACTGGACCTGTTCAACTCATTCATGGAGAACAACATCGTTCCGCATGAATGGAGACAGGTCAAAGTAATAGCTATTCAAAAGCCTGGTAAACCAGCGTCTGATCATAATTCATACCGCCCAATTGCTATGTTATCATGTTTAAGGAAATTGTTGGAAAAAATGATCCTATCACGACTCGATCATTGGATCGAATCGAATAACTTGCTTTCAAATACACAGTTCGGGTTTCGCAAGGGCAAAGGAACAAACGATTGTCTAGCGTTGCTTTCAACAGATATTCAACTGGCCTTTGCGGAAAAGGAGCAACTGGCTTCAGTTTTCTTGGATATTAAGGGCGCCTTTGATTCAGTTTCCATAGGAATATTGTCAGAAAAACTGCACAATAGTGGACTTCCAGGAATTTTAAATAATTTCTTGTATAATTTGTTGTCAGAAAAACATATGAGTTTCAATCTCGGACAACTGACAACTTCCAGAATTAGTTACATGGGCCTACCCCAAGGCTCATGTTTAAGTCCCTTGCTTTATAATTTTTACGTGAAAGACATTGACAGTTGCTTGGAAGGACAATGCACGCTAAGACAACTTGCAGATGATGCTGTGGTTTCTCTAAAAGGCCCACATGCAGAAATGTTGCAAAGACCATTGCAAAATTCTCTAAATAATCTGTCAATCTGGGCAAGAGATTTGGGGATCGAGTTTGCTCCGCAAAAAACTCAATTGGTTGTGTTTTCTAGAAAGCGGAACCCAGCCCAACTGAAACTCAATCTTTTGGGAATAGAAATCGACCAATCTTTGACTTCGAAATACCTTGGGGTCTGGTTTGATTCAAAAGGCACTTGGGGTACCCAAATCAAGTATTTGGTGCAAAAATGTCAACAAAGGATCAATTTTCTACGCACAATTACCGGAACATGGTGGGGTGCTCACCCGGAAGACCTCATAAAACTTTACAAAACGACTATTCTCTCTGTTATTGAGTATGGCTGTTTCTGCTTCCACTCAGCAGCAAACTGCCACCTAATAAAGTTGGAACGAATTCAATACCGTTGTTTGCGTATTGCTCTCGGCTGTATGCACTCAACGCATAATGCGAGCCTAGAGGTCCTGGCAGGGGTGAAACCTCTCCAGAACCGATTCTGGGAGCTCTCGCTAAGGTTACTTATCAAGTGTGGAGTGAGCAACACACTTGTCATTGAAAACTTCGAAGAAATGCTCAGTCTGAACACTCAATCAAAATTCATGAGAATCTATTTGTTCTACATGTCATCTGACATAAGCCTACCAAGTTATAATCCTCCCCGTGTACACTTCACTAATGACAGTTCCTCTGTTAAATACGATCTGTCCATGAAACAAGCTATTCATGGAATACCAGATCAACTTCGATGTATATCTATTCCTCGCATTTTTAACGAAAAGTACCAACATGTCAATTCCTGTAAGAGATTCTTCACTGATGGGTCTCGCATAAATGGATCCACTGGTTTCGGTGTCTTCAATGAAAATTTTACCGCCTTCCGCAAACTTCAGGAACCTTGTACGGTTTATGTTGCTGAGCTGGCAGCAATCAACTTCGCTTTGGGGATGATTTCCAACATGCCCGTAGACCATTTCTTCATCTTCTCGGATAGCCTTAGTTCGATTGAGGCACTACGGTCGATGAAACCTGTAAAACATTCATCTTACTTTCTTACAAAAATAAGGGAGCAGATGGGTGCACTGGTCGAAAGATCATACAAGATTACCTTTGTATGGGTCCCCTCACATTGCTCAATTTATGGCAATGAGAAGGCGGACTCTCTCGCAAAGGTGGGCGCACAGGAAGGTGAGATCTATGATAGAAGAATTTCACATGATGAATTTTTCCATTTTGTTCGCCAGAGTTCTCTTCAAAGTTGGCAAAATGATTGGCGAGATGGCCAGCTGGGACGGTGGTTACATTCCATTATTCCTAATGTTTCTTTGCGAGTGTGGTGGTATGGTCTGGATGTAAGTCGCAATTTCATTCGTGTGATGTCAAGACTTATGTCCAACCATTACTCGCTAGACGCGCATTTACACAGGATTAACCTCGCGTTGAGCAATGTTTGTACTAAGTGCGGTTCCGGTTATGATGACATCGACCACGTAGTTTGGCAATGCCCGGATAATGACGCCTCCAGAGCGCTACTTTTGGATACCCTTGAGGCCCGAGGTAGACAACCCTTTGTTCTTGTGAGAGATGTGTTGGGGACCCGCGATGTCACCTACATGGGATGTATTTTCGACTTTCTTCGCTCTGCTGGTATAAAAGTTTAATTTGCTTGTGTTTTCTTCTCCAGTTTTTTTTCTCTGTTTTGTCCTCTTTGTGTTACCAAGCTGCTCCTGGCCATTCGGAAAAACAAGTCCCACAACAAGTTGGTACCAACACCACAAGGCACCGAATACGCTAGCAAGATGCGATTCACCCCCGGATGAGCAGCAGTGAAACCTTTGGCCCAATCCTTACCCTGTCCATCCCTTAAAATGTGACCTTCTAACCTCGAGCTGCCACGAGTACCCTGGCTTCCACCCATTACTAACAGATATCATTAAAAAGTTATTACTCTGTATAATGTATACTATTAAGTACAAAGAAAGATCCTCGGCTCCGTAAAGCGTTATACGCGAATGAGCCCCAAATAAATGAACTAGATAAAAAAAAAAAAAAAAAACATAGGCAATTCATTCAAAATTCGTATTTGTACTATGTTTGAATATTATGGCTGCTGTCTTTTTATCATGAATTTTTCCTTCTTTGAAACGTAGGCTGTTCTTTCACGTTTATTTATTTCATTGCGGTTTCCTGTACCAACTACTGAATGTTTCAGAAGCAATTTCCCCTTTTGAATACAAGCAGTTCTTCCGTTTGATATTTGGATGTTATAGCTGCAGACTTTTTCATCGGATATTTTTCCTTCTTTTAAGGACAGATTGGTTAGGATCCCACAATGGCCGACTTTGGCACTCACACGCGACTTCGAGCGTACAAATCTCTTCGTAAACAAAACCAGCGCACACGATCTTCTTGTTTCAAGCTTATTATAAGTGAGCAAAAACAGCATTAAAATGCACTGTTGTTTGAAGCTTGCTTCTAGAGAATTGTGCATCTGCAGTTCTGATGCACTGTTGAAGTGGGAATTCAAGACATTTGTCCTTAAACATAGGCTCTTCTTTGACGCAGTGTTGCATATGAACTGAACGCGAGCCAAAATGGTTATTTATGCAACAAGTTGCAAAATGATGATTTTTTTCAGCACGAGTCGTACATTTATTCAACGAGGCTTGCTTGTTCAATAACATATAAATAATTATGATACCGAAATCCATAATAATATTTTCCACTCACATCTCTTCTCATCAGTTAGTGCTTGTCGACAAGATGTCCATTCGACGAATTGTCCATTCGACTAAATGTCATATGCTTCCTTTTCCAAAAAATGGCTTTCGACCAAATGTCCATTCGACCAAATGTCCGTTCGACCAAATGTACTTTCGACCAAATGTCATTCGACCAAACGTCATTCGACTAAATGTCTTTCGACCAAATGTCATAGATCCCATTTTTAGTGCTTCCTGCCTCACAACATGAAGGAGCATGTTTGATGAAATTGCTCTTTGGATGCTGTAGTTTAACTGATCGAATGAGTATGCTTGAAATAGAATTTTGTTAACACAGGGGTATTTTAGCAATTTGGAAGCAAACTAATATCGCATCAAAATTCCGTACAGGCGAGAAATTCTCCAGACTCTTTCAGCGCATTTGTTAACGAATGCTCAAGATTGATGTTCTTGAAAACCTGAGTAGCGGTCCAAGTCGGTCATTGTAGCAGCCATATTTGTATCTTCTGATGTTACTCCGTAAGAACAGTGCTCAATGCACCTTTCTACACTAATGTCTTTTTTACACGGGAGATACGTATCGTGTAAAAAAACGTGTAACAAAACCGTGTAATTTGCAAAACCGTGTAAAAAAAACGTGTTAATTTGAGAAACCGTGTCAAAAAACTGAGGGAAATCTGAAAATATTTGAAATGAACCTTCAGATATCCGAGGATTGTTGTAGAGATTTAATAAGGAAAGGAAGGGGGTAGTAGTAAGGGATGGATCTAGAGGTTAGTGGGAAAAGGGACAAGGGACGGGTTATGGGGAGCAGAGCGCATACTGTTTCCAAGGAAGATCGCTGACGGAGTGTTAAGGATTGTTTAGACGGACGATACGAAGGATCAAGGTGACCCACACAGGTCCATGGAGCAAGGTGGTGTAGAGAAAGATGTTCCAGGACACCCAAGAACTTTCGCGAGTAAAGGCTTTAATATCTTCGAGCGTAATCGATTGATTGTTGTTACATTAATGATACGGTGCAACATCCTACATGTCTAATGGAGCATTGTTCTGTAAATAAATAATTTTCAAACATGACCTCAAATTTTGATCTCCAAGAACTTCCGCGAGTTAAGGCCTGAAGATCTACAAACATAGCCAATCGTTTCTTGCTACATTACCGATGCGATGTACCCCGATCACACAAAACCCCGTAGTTTTACTGTGGTTTTACCACAAGCATAGAGGTGAACCCTACCCCTAAAATGGGTCGCCCTCCGCCGTGACGATATCCGACAAAGACTTGGGCAGATGAAGATCCGGCAATTCGCTACACCAGGCCGAGGACCACCTGGAGGCCCGGTGTCCAGGAGTCGCAGACATCCAGGTTCGATTGAGCGGCAAAGATCGCAATGGACATGGAAGAAGAAGAAGAACGAGCAAGAAGAGGATTGGTGGATGATGGCAGCAGGAGAAAGGGGCCCCGAAAAAAGAAGGTCAGACTAGTTTAAGGAAGTGGGTGGAAGTAGAGTGAGGGTAGAGAGCTAGGGTAAGACAGAAGTGTATAGAGCGAAATATAGAGTGTGAAAAGCTAACTCAAGTGTTTTCCTGAATCCGCGAAACAGCAAGGATAAGCGTGCCGACCCTAGAGATTACAGAGTCTCGATAGCCACTGGGAAGGGTCACAGAAGGTGACCCTTTCCTCAGCCAACGGTAGCTGTGGCCCAACCACCATTAGTTACACATTACTGATACGTTGTAACATCCTACAGATCCATGAACCATTTTTCTGTATGGAACTAATTTCCAAAGATGTTCTAGGTCCTCCAAGAACTTCCACGAGTAAAGACCTGAAGATCTACAAGCGTTATCAATGGTTTGTTGCCACATTACTGATACAGTGCAGCGTCCTACAGATCCAGGGAGCACAGTTCAGTTCCGTGGAGAAATGTTTTCCAAAGATTTTGGAAAGATTCGACTGGGATTTTTGATAACTATGGGAGTTTTTCGGCTTTCAGTCACGGAAAAAGCGTTGATACTTCTACATCATTGCCAACGTTTCGATCTAT
This sequence comes from Aedes albopictus, assembly GCF_035046485.1. Lineage (NCBI taxonomy): Eukaryota > Metazoa > Arthropoda > Insecta > Diptera > Culicidae > Aedes > Aedes albopictus. The sequence continues at coordinate 310,011,149 of NC_085137.1, read as the reverse complement.
GGGTTGGGATCTTCCTAAGGGCTCGAACTTAATCAACTTGTGATAATCGTATTTTGCACACGACCGTTCACGGTGTGTTTATAGAGCAACTTTAAAACAAAAAAATAAGTAAATCTGAAATTTTGCCCAGTGATACTTTGGGCCATTCCCTTCAATTTGCTGGGTCGGTTGAAAACATCCATCGGGGGGTCTAGAACAAAATTTTTTTATCGAAGGTTTTTCATGCAAAAACTGTTAAAAGCGCATATTATAAATTATTGCATCTCCTACAAATAGTCACAACTTTTTTGTCTTTGAAGATAGAACCATACAATTTTTAGGCGTTTCGAAGTAGTATGCGTAGATGACTGTGTGAAAATTTCATTGAAATATGTTGAATGGTTTTCAAGTAATAGCAAAACTTTCAAACGCATTCTAAAATACTAAGCTTAGTAGCAAACGATCAACAAAATATCTATATTTTTTTCATACAATAATACATGAAAAATATTTTATTCTAAACACCTTGAGTCATTATGATGGCGGTACTGTGAAAACTTGTTTTTCAAATGATGAACAGATACATAGTTAAATACATGAAAGGAAAACACACACTGTCATTATGTAGCTTTTCACTAAAGTATTAATTACTTATTTCAAGAACGTGGTTTTGCGTATACATGTTCACAAGTACAAGTATGCCTCTATTACGAATCCTATAATAAACACAATTATCATGATTGCTGAGCATGTCGGCCTTCCCTAAAGAAAATATTTGAATGTTATTTGGTAAGCCAAGAAAAGCACTCGAGGATTGGGAAACATCTCTGTTTCGAAGAAAAAGTATAGATACTAAATTATTTTGGAATTATTGTTTACAAGCTCAAAATTGAATATTTTGAAAGTTAGTCAATGAATAAAAACAAGTTAACTCTGTTAAAGACTTCATAATAACATTGAAGTTGTGGGTATGAGTCCACATTAAACCAAGACAGTACACAATAACGAGAGCTGAAATCAAATCAGAATTCAGTTGGGCAATATTCGATCAAGGGCAACTCTACGGTACTAAACATAGTTTCCGGATTATTATACGATATTTGACATAGCTGTTGGACCTAAACTTAGGTTTGTCTTTAAATTTAATAGCAATATAATGCTTATTACTTATGCCACCATTTATTAACAAATAACTGATAATAAGTTCTGAAAGAAGAGTTAAAAGAACGGAGTACTTATTGAAAATGTTTCTACCTTAGGCATGAAAATTAGGCTGTTCAGCATAAAGCCAAGGGAAAACAATTTGATAACAATGGTTTAAATAGTCTTATCGATTTGCATATGATGTCTCAAAAATATTTTCTATGGCTTCCTCCAAGCATGAGGAAGAGTGATTGATCATTGTAAGGGCGTCGTTGACTAGTAGAATATTTTCAACATAAATCTATATCTTTCGAAAAAATAACAAACAGTTTTTTTGTAATCCAAATTATTGCGCCACCCTCTCCTAAAGCCTTTCGCTTGCAATCTGATACTTAGATAAGACCTTAATCATTTAAAAAAATGAAAAAAATGAACATGCATACGCAAAACCGCGTTCTTGAGATAAATAAGTAATACTTTAGTCAAAAGCTACATAATGGCAATGTGTGTATTTTCCTTTCATGTATTTGACTATGTAATTGTTCATTATTTGAAAGACAAGTTTTCACAGTACATACCGCCAGTGCTGCAATTTTTCGACAGGCCTTTATGATAGCGATATTTTGCTTTTTTCATTTTCTCCGTTTTGGTTTTCCTGTCATTGTTGTTTTCCGATCAGCAACACGGGAGCGAAATGAAATAGGTACTCACACTCGCACGCAGCGTGCTGAAAGCGAGAGCTGACAGGGCTAAATTTCCATTCAATTTTCTGTAGTTGAGTGTTTTCACCCGTGGTAGCGTATAGGGCACTCACTCTCACAAGCCACCGCTTGAGACGAATGGCCTTTCAGCATGAGTAGTGTGTGGATGATTGGGAATTGATCTTGTTGGGTCGCTCACGAAAGGAGCTCTCGGACTCTGTCAGTTCTCACATCGAGGAACTGAAAACGACCGCCGCAGTCATTCATTTTCGGCTGAAAAACAGGCACTGAGACTGATATTTTGCAGGACTGCATACCGCCATCATAATGACTCAAGGTCATAAGAATTAAAAATTTTTCATGTATTATTATATAAAAAATATAGATATTTTGTTGGAGTTTTGCTACTAAGCTTAGTATTATAGAATGCGTTTGAAAGTTTTGCTATTATTTCAAAACCATTCAACATATTTCAATGAAATTTTCACACAGTCATCTACGCATACTACTTCGAAACGCCTGAAAATTTTATGATTCTATCCTCAAAGACAAAAAAGTTGTGAATATTTGTAGGAGATGCAATAATTTACAATATGCGCTTTTAACTGCTTTTGCATGAGAAACCTTCAAAAAAAATTTTTGTTCTAGACCCCCCGATGGATGTTTTTAACCGACCCAGCAAATTGAAGGGAATGGCCTAAAGTATCACTGGGCAAAATTTCAGACTTACTTATTTTTTTATTATAAAGTTGTTCTACACAACACACCGTGCGTTTGTCGGATTCTAAAAGGCACTGCACTTTTCTCGTTCATCACCAGCACCCTAGTGGGATGTTGGGTGGGTGGTACGAAAGGGAGACCTCGAGACAAGAAATCAGCGGAACACAACTCTGCGGCTGTTATCAATCGCCGTTCGGGTTTTACTGTTACTGTCTAATAAGTTGTAACATCCTATAGGTCCATGAAGCATTTTTGTGAAAGGAATTAATTTCCATAGATGTTCTAGGTCCTCCAAGAACTTTCACGAGTAAGGACCTGATGCATGCATTCCTTATGGGATTAGCCATAACTGGTACACTATGGCGAAAAAGGGCGCAAGGAAAATGATTTATTTCTACCATAATTAGAGCAAAATGTGGAGTTTAACACTTAAACTACTCAGGGGGTAAAAACTCCCGCGAACTACCAAGGGTCCAAAAAAAGTCGGAAGTCCAACTTTGACAAGGCATTTCTCGGCCGTTTTTCAACCGATTTCAAAACTTTTTTTTGCGATGGAACCGGACAGGTTTCAAGATCATCGTCAATTTAAAAAAATATAAAATAGATGCGTCTACCCAAAGTTATTAAGCAAAAGGCACTACCTGGTTTTTTTGAGAGCGCATTTTTTGCGCACATTGATCAATAAAACAAAATTTTAAGCGATGACATATGTTTTTTTCGACTCTAAATCATGCGTACAGCTGGAGTGAACATGTTTATGTAAAATTAGTGATTTTTCAGTACTCTGATATTTTATCTTACTCAAAAAACTGATAAAATACCCTATTTTTCACATAAAATAAGCAATAAATCAAAATTTGAAGTGATGACATATAGTTTTTTTGGTCTTAAATTGTTCGTAGGATTGTACTCGACATTTTTGATGAACAATGAAAATGTTCTAATTACACTCTTATTTTGTTTTACCCGGAAAACTACGAACATTCCATACTTTTTACACAAAGTAGTCAACAAAACTAAATTTCAAACGATAACATCTAGTTTTTTAGCCTTGAAATTTTCGTAGCAGTTTGGGGGGCATACTTGAAGAATAATAGTGATGTTTTCATTACACTCAAATTTTGATTCACTCAAAAATCAACGAAAGTACCAAATTTTTCACGCAAAGTGGTTAACAAAAATAATGGCTTACAATACAAAGTAGTTTTTTACCTTTAAATTTTTCGTGAAAGCGTACTGGCCGTTATTGATAAGTAATAGTGATGTTTTCATGACACACTTAATTTGCGATTCCATCGCAAAAAAAAGTTTTGAAATCGGTTGAAAAACGGCCGAGAAATGCCTTGTCAAAGTTGGACTTCCGACTTTTTTTGGACCCTTGGTAGTTTAGGAGTTAAATGAGTGCAACCATTTTTTGTGAACGTGATCTGTTGTTCGCAATTTTTTGCTTATTGATTTACATCGTTAAAGGGTGAAAATCAGCTACGGCGAATAATTGGTACTATAGCCATAATTGAAACACTTACCCTAGTAGGTATAAATTTGCTAAAGTTGATCGCAACCACCCCCCCCCCCCCCTCCTTCGCAGTCCCTTTCACCAGGATCACCATTGTTTTGTCTGTCTCGGTCTTTGCAAAATTGCACATGACAAGCACAGGGCACAGGTGTAGTCTTGTGCCGAATGTCATTGACAGTTGCATAACAGTTCCGCATATCGTTCTTGTCCATGCTTCTTGCACTTCAGCAGCCACACTCTCTTTGTGCTTCTTGCTACCGTGTACCACTCCCTGTTTAGCCGAGCACTGGCCAGTAGCATTCGGATTCTGGCGGTGTTCTTCTCGTACGTCGCTCATTGCCAGGCTTGATAATCCTCCTCGAAATCAAAAGAGTTTTGCAACATGCTCTAGAGCGATGTTTTGCTTTTGCCTCGTCGCGAGGGAGCGAACGAACCCCAAACAGAGAGGCAATAAAACTGAGCGAGGAAGAGGGGAACGAAAAAAGAGCCGATGATTATTTCTGGTTTTGGAGTGCGATTTTCGCCTCGAGAGTCTTTCTTTGTATGGGAGTGGAACTCGCAAGAGCTTTTTGAGTGTGAGTGGACGTGAGAAACACAACAAGCAATTATGAGTGTTGGACGAACTCCTCGCTGCGCGGCAAGCTCGCGCTCGGTGCTGTTGAGGATTTGCGTTGTGATTTCTGAGTTTTATTTTCACTCCTCAGAAAATCGCCAAAATCGGATCCTCATTTTCTCGCGAGTGAGTTTCTGTCAAGCCTGCTCATTGGCACTCCTCGTCGAACCAAACATAGCGTTGTCGTCACTGAACGATACCTTCCACGTCTTGTCTTGCGCTGTTGTTGCCACTATTTCATTGATAAACTCCCAGAAACTTTTGACAGTGCCACATCCGTTGGTATCTCCCATCATATCGTCTAGTAACCCTTTCGGCTGACAAAGCTTGTCCTGTTGTTTGTTGAACTCGTGACGCTGGATAATATATATTGTCAAGCTAATGAAACACGATA